>NW_009260410.1:892323-902517 GCF_000687185.1 Egretta garzetta
GGGGGGTGTGGGGGGGGGCATGGAGATGCGGTGGATTGTGAATAAAATATATCACTGTCTAATTTAAGAAAATACACTTATGTCTCAATGAGAAGATGAAGGCCTAGTTTGACCAAGTAGGGTAGGCAGGATGAGAGGAAAGTAGTATGTATTTTAAATATGGTTACAAGAAGTTAAAACAAGTAACGCACCCTTCATTTTAATAATAGCCCTTGAAACCTAAGAAGCTTCTTTTTCTAAGGCTTTACCAAGGAAGGAAGACTTCAGTAACATGATCTATATTACCTTTCTGCTTCTGGGACGCTAATGAGTCCAATAGAACTATATAAAACCACAGAATAATCTCACATCGCATTGTTCTAAGAGGCGCCTGAGAATGGTCTGATTTGGAGATGGCTAAACATCTTTTGTAAGCTGATACACAGAAATGGTAATTCCAAGGCAAAGTTTCCTGAAAAGAACTAGTGAATTTAAAACAGAATAATAAAACCTTCCTGTAAAGTTTTCTTTTTGCTTTACACTTCAGAAACGTGAAGTTGGATCAGGCTATATTCCTTCTACACAGAGGTGGCAACAATGCTGAAAGCTTTGTGTCTGTTCTGCCATAACGTAAAGTGTTCCTTAGTGCTCTGCTAACAATCAGCCTGAAAGGATGAGATTCCAGTCAAATATCAGAATCTCTTAGATCCTTGCCACCACTTTTTCCCCATTCCACAAAAGAGATTTAAACATGTTTGCTTGGCAGCAAGCTGGGTTGAACAAAACTGCCAGTATAACAGCAGTGGCTTTACCTGGGACAGATCCACAGGCTTTGAAGATTTCTAGAAAATAATCAGGCTCCACAGCTTTTATAAAGAAGAGCGAAATACTTATCGGTCTCATTTTTTGCTAACATGGTTAAACTTTATGGCTTTTTCCCATTGAAACGAAATATTTGGAGCAAAAACTCAAGTTCTATTTTCAGTTTTGAAATTTGAATGCTGTTCAATTTTCTACTGAAACAGTAACTCTTCTTTTGAGTACTTGGAGTTTAGAAAAAGGACTGAAATAAGATTTAAAAAGAAAAAAAAAAAAAGTCTTTTGTGTGCAGCCCTAATCATATTATAGGCCTGAAAACAGGGATTTAAGAAAGAAGTTTTTCAGGCTTTTTTTCTCTTTGAGATTCCAATCAAATGCACAGTGCCTCTTTACAATATGAAGTATTTCAGAGGTTAAATTTCTCTTAATACAATGGTCGGGTTTTTTTTTTCCTCTGAAAAATCTAGATGCTGAAATAAAAGCAAATATGGTGGAAGCACCTAGATAGGATTGCTGGAAATGCAGGGAGGATTGAGCTCTGGAGGAGAGGGAACTAGGAATTAGGTTAATCTCCAACAGAAAGTATAGTCACGTTGTTTGAAGTACCAGCTACACACAACAGAAGCCTTCTACCTCTGTTGGAGCATTGTGATAGCTGGCCTAGGAAGCAGCCTAATTCTGAAACTTACTGAGCACTCACTATAACTTACTCTGATGGAAGAGATCCTGAACATGCTTAGATCTTGCCTCAAAATAGGATAAAAATAGTCTGAAAGGTGCTTTTATTTTTTTAACCACATGTAGGAGGAGAATGGGCACCAGTATCTGCAGACAGAACTAAAACAAATTAACCAAGTGGGGCCTAACTCTTCTGGTTTGTAGACAAAGTTTGGGAGATATTCTGACTGATAAAAGTGATGTAGAGGAAAGGCAAATTGGGCTTAGTGAGTACATATTGTTAGATTCTGTTATTCTGCTAAATATGTCAGGAAGATTATTGGTTGAGAATCAGAAACTTTAAAGCAAGTGGAACCAGGTGGATTCGCAAATGAGGTTTGTTTGACATTCTGTGTGCATCTTTGTCTGTATGTAACTTGAATGCTTACTGTGTGTTCTGATTGGTTTGGGGTTTTTTTGGTTGTTTCTTTTTTCTTAATAGATGCTGAAGGTGTAAATGGAAGAGAGGAATCTGTGAACCTTAACGATGCTGATGAAGGATTTTCATCAGGAGCTTCCCTCAGCAGCCAGCCAGTTGGGACCAAACCTCTATCATCTGTATCCCAGAAGGGCAGCTTAAGGAAAACAGCAAGTGGGCGTTCTGCTAAGGATAAAGAAACCTCTTCTGCAGCAAAATCCAATGAGAGCCCTCGAGATTCAGTAGCACGGAAGCAGTACATGCACCAATCCACTGACCTTGGTGCGGATATCATTGAGATGACACCTACTAAGAAACATCTCAGCCTGCCTGCTGGGCAGGTGGTGCCAAAAGCCAACAGTTTGAGCCTGATCAGGACCGCCAGTGCTTCCTCCAGTAAATCATTTGACTATGTGAATGGCAGTCAAGCAGGCTCCAGTGTTGGAGCTGGTACAGAGGGTGTTACCAATCTAGCAGCTGGCAACACCAATCGGTTTTCAACTATCAGCCTACAGGAGGACCGACTAGGCCAAGCTGGGGAAGGTAAAGATCTCCTTCCCCCAGGAGCTCCCCTAACCAAGCAGTCTCGATCTCCAAGTTTCAATATGCAGCTGATATCCCAGGTGTAACTTTGACTCCCTTCCCTAGGACTCCCTCTTTCCCATTAATCCCCAAGCAAGTTCATCCTTAGCAAAACGTGAACCATCATCCCGCAGTGTGAAAATACTGACTGTTGTGATCTTGTTTGATTTGGTTTAGCTATCATACTGTATTACTGAAACAGCAATAATTCTTCCCTCACTTTCATCCTCCCCACCCTCCCCCTTGTAAACATGGTTGTGAAGCAGTATATAATGTACTGTATGCCTTTTTCCATGCCTTCCTTTCTCCTTGGGTGATGTGCAATCCATCGTAGGCTGATCAGTCCCATTTCAACACTGTGAGACTGGAGACACCGGCGGAAATGGTGAATGTGATCCCTATGAGATGATGCTTTGGCTTTGTTAAGAAATAGAAACGGGTTTGTTTTCTCGGTCTACAGTACTGCAAAGACTACTGGATCATGACTTTTCTTTCTCAGAACCAGGAGTGCCTCAGAGATTCTAGTGTGACTTTGGACCTCTCTGAGTTTGTGCAATCAATTCTGGGGAGGGGGATTGTCATTGCTGCTCCTGGCTGCCTACAGCACTTTTTTCATTAAAATGAGGGTAGTTTTTTCTTGCCTGCCCCCAGTCTCTCATCCCAGAAGCTTTTGATGTTCAGCAACTGAGACATGCATATTAACAAGTTTTCCCTCAGAGAGAGGATTCTAAGTAGATAATGTAGGTTACAATGCACTTCTAATGGCGTTGTAGCCATATGTAATGTTACATGTCTTCCCCTCCAGGACACAGGGTCATTCTGCATATAGACTAAAATTTAGATAACACCATGCTGTTAAAGCAATTTGGTTTGTCAGTGGAAGGGAAGCGCTGCTTTCCCAGGAACTAATGGCTAGCTCTGCTCCATTTTTGTTGTTGCTGTTGTTCTTGTGAGGTGCTGATCACTGAATTGAAAGGTGTATTCGGGTAAAGAGTATTTCTCAGGCTGCTTTCTATGGTATCATGGCTGTTGGACACCCTCGCCCCTCTCAGCTGCTTTCTCAGTGTCCCTGAATTCAATCATGGAGCCATTTTGAGGAATCCTGCAGTGCAGACAGATCATACTCTTAAGGGGCTGTCTCAGGGATAGAGACAATAGTTTGCTAGAAATGCTGAAGCTTCAATGTGAAATGCTTTTCTAGAAACACCGTTGGCACAAAGGGGTACTGACAGTCCTTTTTTCCCAGAAGGATCACGCTTCATTGCCTTGGTATTTATAATCCGTTGAGGTTTTTTAGCTCTTGTTTTAGTGGATTGGCCCTACTCTAGGAAATTCAGAACTCATGCCATTGAGCCAAGCCTTGAATGTATATGACTGGTGTATGGGCACTGGCTGGTACTTATGCTAGAGAATACTGCTTAAAAGCACATTTCTGGTTACACATGAGAATGTTTGTCATTCTCTCTCTGTCTATCTTTTTTTGGATTGCTAGAGAGAAAAGGGGAAAGTTCATCCTCTATGCTTAATTCATGTATGATATCCTGGAAGTTTACAAATTGTAAACCCACAGGAAAGAGTTACGATCTTTATGTGGGCACTTTGGTTTCACTGTCACTGTGAAGGATAAACATAAGCAGTTATAAATAGCTGGCTATCTTTGAAGGATAGTCTTTAAGAAATTCAGGACAATAACATTGTGTTGCATTGCTGGTAGGTGGTTTTGGTATTGGTGGTTTTTTTGCTTTTGTATCTCTTTATTTCAAATAGAACTTTTTTTTCAAGTTTACATTAAAATACATTTAAATATTTGAAGTTTTTTTGTGGTTTGACGAGTAACTTTGGTAGTCTAGTCTTCATATCTTACATTCATAAAGTGAATTAAACAGCATCTGGACTGATGCAGAAATTCAGTTAAAGAGTAAATAGAATCATCAGAAATAAAGAAAACCTTACAGTTTCTAAATTGAAATCAATCTTTATGGAGCACTGGATGGAACTAAGGCAAAGTTGAGATTAAGCTATGAGGCATTTTTTGTAAAGATGTCAAAAGCTGTCTATGGTTAAACTCTTCCTTATTTTATAAAGTTTTGCTAGTGGAGACAATTGGTAAGTCGTGGCTAAAGGTACAAAGTTCATATTTTGTAGAGACCATCACAAAGGAAATTTTATTAAAGAACCATCACTGTAAATTGAAAAGGACAAAATAATTTGCTTAAATCTTCGGGAAAGAAAAGGTCAGGAGTGTCAGCTAATTTTTTAAGAATTACTTTATTTTTTTGTTTTAGTATTTTTTAAAAGTAGAGTTGTTTATTAGCAAGGTTCTCTACTTTTTACATTTACCATTATAAGCATTCCTCCAGAAGTTTTAGGACACTTAAATTGGCATCAGGTCAAATTTTAATTTTTTATTTTTTTTTTAAATATTCATATGTGTGGGGCCCCACGCTATTAAACAATTTCAGGAAAGTGAGACAGCTTAGTGACTTCAGATAGGGAAGTCAAGTGTACATGCATAAACTCGAATTGGTTAAAACTTTAGTCAAACTACCTTTTAAGATATTTTTACAGTTCTCATTTTGATGATGTGCCTTTTGTTATCGTTTCATCCACTGTATTTTGGTTTGTGCTTGTGTATATATACCTACCCCGTATAAGGCTTTTTGAAGAATTCAAATTTATCCCTGTAAAAAAAGAAATTTTTTTTTTTTTGCTATGTGCTAATGTGGTACATCTATAACGTCTCAAAATTACCCTTTTAGTGCAATGTTTCAGTTGTGGGATCTTGTTTTGTCATTTTTAAGACAAGTACTGTTCAACATCTATCTTATAAAATGAGTCATCACTAATATCTACAAACCAGCTGTAATAACAGGCTTTGCCAGTGCTGTGTATCCTGTTTATCATTAATGCTTCTAGATATGTCTTAAACTATGCCAAGGTGCGTTAAGATCATAGCGAAACTTTATACACTGAAGTTCAGTACACTTCAAAGTACTGTGGCAGAAATAAAATTAGAAGTGTCTGGGATATGGGTTGAGGGAATAATCTGCTGGCTTTCTGATTATATATGCTAAGTACTAAATACTTAAATTTTCTGATGCCTGTGACAAATCTTTAGACTTAAATCTCTTTATCCTGAATTCACGCTGCTGTGTCTTGTTTTAGAACATTTGGTACTTGACATGAGGCACTAGTATTTCAGTGCAACTGCAGCATTATAAAAGAAGGTCTAAAAGCAGAACACTATGATTTTTCCCTGTATATGTGCACATGCATGTGCATACATGTAATTCTTAGGTGAGGAAGTGTGGGTACTATATTTTGATGTATACATACATGTCAGTAGGGATAAATTAATTATTCCTTGATACAGTTTTTACCACATCACAATATGCTGCCATCTTGCAACTATTTTTTGTTGGGCTTTATGATTTTAAGAAAATATAAAATGTTGGGATTGCTAACTCCACCTTGATTATCCTTTTCAGGGGTTTATTGTGAGAGGCTTTTGGTTGAATGATGAGCCGTTTTTTCATACTGCAGGCAGCAAAGTGATGAAGTAAAAATACCTATTAAAATGAATGTTTTAAGATGACAGTTTAAATTGCTGTAATATCCTTTTAGTTTTTGTTTGGAGACTTTGTATGTCACTGTCCATTTTAAATGCAGATTTCTTTGAACATCCTTTCTGATGTGAATTTGGGAAAGTTTTTTGGCAGCATACTTCATTCTGTAATGCTGAACATCATGTTGCAGCCAGTAAGCGTTAGATCTAGTATTTGTAGTTTGCAAGTGTGTTGGTCTTAAATACAACATTTCCAACATAGTCCTGCTAGCTTTAACATAATGAAAATTACCTGTTTTAACATCAAAATAGCGAGGAAAAAAATTGTTTTCTGACAAAGTATTTATTTGCACTACTTATGAATACTGGAGTTTACTGGGACAGGGTTTTTTCTCACCATGTGAGGTTTACTTGTGTGTGGGTAGGTACATACATTTGTCACGTGTTGACAATCAATTGCCTCAACTGTGTGTATACTGTATGTAAATATGAACATATTTTTCAAGATTAAGGGGGAAACCTGCATCTAGTGGTGGTAAAGCTACTCCGTAGTAAGGTGACCCCCACTCTAACCCCTTTTTGTCTCCAGATACTATGTGGTTTGTTTTACTTCTTTAATGAAGATTATTAGTGTTCTTGGAAAATTTTAGGTCCAGGGAAATTTTCCTCAATATTTAATGTATAACATGTTCAGAGAATTATATTTTGAAAAATTAATTTTGGAATAGATATGCTATGGCTGTATTTTAACCTAAGAGTTTAAACGTGTCCTATTTTATCATGAACCAATGGCTATCTCTTTTTAAGTGTTCAGCATTTTAACTTCGGTCACAAACCAGAATTTTTTGTTTATCTTGGCTTACAAATTTAATTTGAAGACTAAGTGAGAACCGAGAATAACTTTTTGAGTAAAATAATAAAAATCAAGCAGTACAGACTAGGTAGTGTACTCATAATCCTGGAGGAGGTGTGGAAACTATAGTGGAACATGTTTGAATGACATGTATGTACTGCACACAAAACAAAAAGATGTTTGTGCTGTTAGTAAATCTAATAATCTCATCCTTAAATTCTGCAGTTCTTTCATTGCCAAAGATATTGCTACCTTGGCATGTTTAATATAGCATTAAAGCCATTAGCTAGGTCTCATTTGTAACAACCGTCTACATCATAGGCATAGTTTCCATCAGAAGAGTAAACATGCCCATTTTTTTATTTATTTAAATTTCTTGTTTAGGATAATTGCAGGAATACAGTTGCAAAATATCATTCCTTTCCAAGCATGGTAAGCGAAGAAGCCAGATCCTTTGTACTTGCATTGCATTTGTGGTTTATATCAAATCATTCAATCTCTTATATTTTCTTCAGTATTTTAAATGCTGTTTATTTCTAGCATATGGGCCTTAATCTCTCTTGATTATTTTTTTAGTTTGTTTTCCCACTGGCACTCAGATAAACTTTGCTGTGGAAAGCTTTTCTGTAGGTGTTCAGGGTAACAGATCATGACATGGATGTTGTGTTAGTGAATACATGTATCAGTCTGTCAAAATTTACATTTTCAAAACCGTCTGAAGAGCCAAAATACTCACCTGCCTCTTACACAGTGGTGGAAGACAATGGAGAGCTGTGAGCAACTTGGTTTGTCAGTAGTTCCTCAAAATAAGCAGTAAGTGGATTTTGCAAGACTGATATGCATGAGGATTTCCATGTAGTTTTTAGGAAATTTTATTTAAAATAAAACAAATCTTGGATCAAGTTTTCAAAACATAACAGCTAACCATTTTAGATAAACTTGCCTAGTAAGTTTGGCAAGTGTCAAGGCCTGTGACATTAAAAGTTCAGAAGCAAGCTGTAGAAGTCTAAGGGTACCTTACAGCTTCCAGAAATGGATTTAGTAAAAATCTGTCCCATGATATTTGTCTGTATTTGAGATTTAATGAAAAAATTTCAGTGTTTGCTTCCATTCTTCTATTTATTTTTCTCTAGGCTACCTCCCCCTGCCCCAATTTTTATTTTTACTGTGTTCACCAGATCTTACCAAAGGTAGTATCTGAGGGACCAAATGAAGTTCAAATGGGTCCATAAATTATCCCTCCTACCATAAAGGATTACTAAGCTATTCCTGTGAGGAGCTGTTGATGGGAACAGATGTATAGTAAAACTTTGTGTCTGTACAGTAAAACCTTGCCCTACATTTTAGCTTGTGCATGATGAGCAAAGTGATGAGATCAAGTTTTATTAACCAATTACTTGGTTGTGAGCTCCCAGTGTTTTACAGTGAGATGTAAGCAATTTAGAGTGGAGTATCTTTGCAGTCTGCTAGAACTCTTTAAAGTGATTTAAATTTTGACTCTTGAAAAGATGATTAATCACTCATTAAAATGTGGTATGGAATTCACACAGGTTTTTGGGTTTAGAGGGTAAAATGGTCAGGGGAGATTTCTATTTAGGAGTATCTCCTAGTGAAGTGACTCTATGGTGCTTTGTCATGGACACTTCCTTACAAATCGGTAGTGGATCCTGTGTGTTTGAGTCCTCATCCTCCCCAGAACTGATCATAATAAAGAAAAAAGAAGTAAAATAAGGAGGACTTGGGAGTGACAGAAATACTGGCTATTGACACTGTTCTTTCTGTCCAGGCAGTTGTTGTTGTTGTGCTAGACTTTCATGTTATTAGTTTATGAAAAATGCAAGTAGTAATAATTTTGTGGCTTCAAGTATACAGTAGATGTGAGTTAACAATGACTCAGGATAAACCAACTTGTCAAAGTATTAATAGATTCCTAGTACTAGGGTGTGTCTGTGTGGTTTTGTGTGCCAGTGTTCAATGATTACTTTGAAACAAGACTTCTTACTGTTTTCTTGCAGAGAGTGAGTACTTTTGGGATGGATATTACTCGCTGGTTATTTATGGAGAAATACCATGAGATTAAATAAAACTGAGTCATTTTAACATTTTTTTCCATATCGAAGATTCCAGGAAAAAGCTAATAAAGATTTTTAATAGTTAAATCAGATACTCTTAATACATTTTAGACTTACTATGGTAGCTTTTATTTGCTATTAAAAAACCCAACAACTAAATTGAGGTACCCCATGCTGCATTTTTTAAATTTGTAATTCCTGTACTTTACAATGAATCTTCTGATCTGTTTTTGTCCTTCTAAGAATGCAGGATATGCTGTCAATTTTACTAGCAAAAAGAAACATTCTGCAAGGGTTAAAAGATTATTTTCTTACTTTTTTCTGTCATACCAGGTTTGTTTCTCTGAACTAAGGTTTCTGAGGATTTTTACTACTTTAGCATTATGTAATCTTATCTCTGTCATGGAAGGAGCATAAGCAGCAAGTAGCCCACTTCTTGTGGACGAACAGCTTAGGCAAAAGGATGCAGATTGGTGGTGCGAGCCCTCTGCTCTTCACCAGGACAGCCCTGTGTGCTGGTGTGAACCCCAGACGTTCAAGATTCGGTACTGGTGAAGGACTAAACCGAACGGGTTTTTAATAACTGCGACCTCTGCTGTACGATGTCCTTTTAACCTGGGACCAGGGAAAATCTTCGTTCTTAGACCTGAAGATGGCACGTATTGAAGATCATGTTATTGGTGCATGTAAGCCATTATCTTAACTGTCTTACTGAGCTGGTTAATGCTGTTGACTGTTGTTGAAATGTGAAATGTAGTTACTATTGACTTTGTAAATACCTGCCAGAGATGAAATATAATTATTTTAAATCATTGTAAATAGAGATGTATAAAACTCGACACAATCTGCAATGCAGAAAAAAATTATATATATATAAATATATAAAGATGTTAAATAAATATTGTGCTGTTTCTGAACAGAAATGTATACTTTGTGAATTGCTTTTTTTAAAAAAAATTTTTTAACTTTGATTTACGTTGATGGGGATGTTGTAATGCAGGGTACATCTGCAAGGCTTCGTAGCTCAGACACCCACAAACACGCCAGTGCGTGGAGTGGGAGGCGGGAAGGAGCCACCGGGGGGCTGCGTGTGGGTTAACTTTGCCCCGGAGCCTTCATGGTAGTTGCTGTCGTCTGAGTGTTTCTCTGAAGAACCGGGGCAGGGGCAGGGGCCGGGGCCGGCGCTCAC
>NW_009260410.1:902660-926485 GCF_000687185.1 Egretta garzetta
GAGGGCGGTGTGGTGAGGCGGAGGACGGTTCCGACGGGTCTGGGCGGGTCCTACGTGGCTGCGCCGGGGGTGCTTGCGGGGTGCCCGCCATGAGCCAGCCGGAGGGGAAGGGCAGCGGCGCCCTGGAGGTGAAGTTCGTGCCCGACGAGGAGGTCCTGAAGCACATTGCTGACGACGCAGGTAACAGGCGTCCCGGGGCAGCGCCCAGCCCAGCGCCGCCCGCTGCTCCCAGGGCGGTGGGAGAGGGCTCCCAGCAGAGAGGGAGCCCTTACCCAAGCACCCGGGGCGGCTGAGCGCCTCGGCCGGGCTGCGGGCGGGACGAGGCTTTCGGCGTCGTTCTCCTCCGGCTGCCTCTTCCGCAGTTTATTTCAGTCCCCGCCGCGGGACGCGGGGAAGGGCAGCTGCGGCACCGTGGCAGGAGCCCTCAGCTGAAGGCGATGTGGATGCTGGCTGCCCGAACGGCAGCGTCTCCGTACGGCCGGGGAGAGGGGCACGAACAGCCTGGCTAACATCCCAGCCACTGACGTGGTTAAACACACGCAGAACCAAATCGGAACGAGGTTCGAGGTGGTGGTTACAGGAGTCTTTTGCTGCAGCTTTGACTACTTTTAAGGTGTGGAACCTCTGTGGGGATACTTGAAGCTTGCCTGTGCAAGTCACAGGCGCCCTGATCTGACTTCACTGTTAGTCCTGCTTTGAGCAGAAGGTCAGACAAACGGTCTCCAGAGGTCTCTCAGCCTAAATTCTCCCATGAGTGTTCTGACAGCCTATAGGCCAGGTATTTTCCACTTGCTCCCCTTTGCTAGGGAGGATAGGGGATGCTAAATACCATCCCCTTTGTATGCAATTTGATACTTTTCTGTGTGAGTCACTGTCGTTTCTCCCAAACTGTGGAAGCTGGTGTGTGCTGAAATGGGAATCTTGTCCTCATGGACTGCAAGGGCCAGCTTCTGTGGTAAAGGAGGGACTGTAGGGTCAGCTGACTACCAGGGCACAGATCAGCTATTCTTTTAGCGGGACATCTTTTCAGCACTGTTTTTGTTTAGTGATTTGCACCAGAGGAACTTGGTCTCTAAATGGGGTAGCTGCATATTACTGCAACAGAAATAATGAAATAGCAGGAGGTTAAAGCTTTTATTGCAATCCTAGGTATTAAAGTACGGAAGGACAAGACTCAGGTGACAGCCAGTGTGAAGAGATTTGTGAAGAAGCTTGAGAATATTTCAGATGACGAAGCTCAAGACATCCTGGAAGAGAAGAACTATGTTGCTGCTCTTGGAGTATGTGCCCAAGGTATTAGCAGGGGAAAACCTAACACAGCTGTGACTTCAGGTTCTTGCAGTGTCAAGGTTGTACAATGTTGATGAAATTGCTTTTGAGGGCTGACAAGCTCTGCCTGTGCTTATCGTAACAGGTAGAGGAGAGGATAATGATTCTAGGATTTTATTATATTTATTTCATAACACCTGAAGTATAAAGAGTCCTTTGAGCCAAGTAGTAAAATGTTGCATTCCATCACCCTTGGGTTGGGAATATACCAGTGTTTTTTAAATAGCTACAAGTACCATTTCTTTTCACAGATCCAGTGGGAAATGGCTCAAGTGTAAGTGGAGGTGAAGTTTACTCATTCCAGACTCCCAAATGTTCCGGTAGAATGGCAGAGCTGGGTATGTTTTCCTCTTTCTTTCATTCTTGCTCTCGCTATGGTCTTTTTTTTGGGTACTCTGTTAATGTGACTTGTCACTTCTGTTTATTCAAAAGATATGTTTGCAGTATTTCAATAGCTTTTATCTGGCTCTGAATCAGTCTTCCTCAGAAACAAAAGCACAGGGCTAGGACAAAGCAAAGGCGTGGTGGGGATAAGAAATACAGATAATAAAAAAACACCTAAGAAAAAGTAGAAGTTTCTTAAAGCTGGGAGAAAGTCTGTGTGTAAGTGCCAAATGATGGCAGGGGGTTTTCTTTGTGTAACTTAGAAGAATAAGAGAATAACTCATTATTTAGCAAATAGTCAAAAAAAGGCAGTATAAGCTTTGTGTGTCAGGTGATTTCTCTTACTCAGAGTGTCTGAGCGTGCTTGCTAGGCTAACTGTGGACTTAGGAGAAGCAATCAGAAAGTGGCAGTTCTGGAGAGGGTGGGCTATTCTGGTTCAAATAGGACACTTGAGCCCCACTGCCACTATGTTTCTTCTCACTTGAAGAGTCTTTGTGTGCTCAGCACCATCTGAACTTCATTAGTGTTTAGCTGTCACAGCTACTGATACATCCCACAAAGGATGATCCAAGGGAGAGGGGTCATCCTTCTGTATCATTATACAGAAACTGGTTTTCATATCTCTCTACTTCTCCGCTGGGCTTCTGCTGTGTCTTAGGAAGTTGTATATTTCTTACACCTCCTTCTGCAGCAGGATAGTTTCCACTGGTGCTCCCTCCTGGAGCCGTGACTCAGTTTGAAAACTGAGGCAAGTTGTACAATGGAAGGCTGGTTTTCTTGAGGTACTGTTAGCAAGGTATGGGGGCCTTCCGTATTCAGATCGGTGACTCAACTTCAGCTTGTGCTGATAAGTAGTAGAAAGAGGTAAATAGAATACAAGAACTCACCTCCTGGGGAACTGATGTGTTTGCTATAACTGATGCTCTGCTATGTCTAGTTGAGCAATTTTAAAGGGCTAAGTGACCATGACCAAATATTGCTCTGATTCAAAGACACATGGTCTCCCAGGGAGCAAAGTGTGCTCTGCCATTGCCTCAGCTATACTTGTAAAATGAATTAACTGAGGAGTTCAGTCTTTGAAAATCTTTAGTAAGGACTACATTCACCATTAGGGTTAGGAAAAAAATGGAAGCGTCTGGTGCACTTCTGTAATAGCTAGGAAATTAATACTTAAAGAGTGTTTCAGGCTTATGGCTCCATGTCTGACTAGCCAGAGCTGGGAGTTTTGTACCTGACATGTGAAACTTCATCCCTTCCCCCTATTTCCTACAGCTTCTGAATTAGCCCAGACACCAGGACAGAGTGTTGCACCCGAGTGCCCTGAGAAGACAGCCAAAACCCCTCAAAGCAGCAGTAAGTCCTGCTTTGGGGAACTGAAGCTGAGTGAATGGCAGTTGTGTTTCTATGTGGGTGGTGGAGTGGATGCTTGAGTGCCAGCTTCTGACATGCTTGAGTATTCTAGTCAGCTTAACATTGTAGACTGAACTGCTTGGTACGCATGGCCTCTGGTTCACCTGGGTGTTGGATCTTTTGTTCTGCCCTGCTGGTGTGGAGAAAACAGGAACTTCTCTCACATCTGTTGCTGTGAACAGTTAATGACTTCCTCTGTGTTCAACAGAAATACTTGCACTTGAGAGAGTTATTAGCTGGTCTGTCATGTTGAGCACCAAATGGGTACAATTGTGTGGGTGTTCATGCGTAAATTCATGCTTCATTATATAATATTTGAGCACCTAATGCTGTAGGGAGAAATACAGGTGGGAGAAGTCGCTGCAGGTCAACACTGGCAAGAATGTGTTACTTTCTGTTCAGAAATAGTCTGATGTGCTCAGGGAGAGGACATTAGTTCATTTTTCAGTCTCTTCCCTCCTGCTGATGGCCTCCCAAATCTGTCACCAGAATTAAAAGCTGCCTTCTGTGGTGATAACATTGACTGTCTTTGTTCTCTCCTTGCCTACCTGTGAGGAACTAGAGGCTTCCCTCATAGGATTAACCACTCAGGGAGCTGATATTCTGGTGCAGTGTATCTTTGAAAAGTGAATGCTTGTTTTTTCTAATGGACCATCTTGTGGTGCTGTTGAAAATATGCAGTACTCTGAACAATGCTGTTTTTTGCTTTGCAGAATGTTCAAGTTCAAACAAAATGCAGCTGAGGGTGAGTGATGACTCTTACCTTGCTTGGGGTTTGGTTTTGTGGTTTGTTTTTTTTTTTTTCCTCACTTTTAAAACTTTAACTGGCCAATTACTGTGGTTCTGGAAAGGAAGGACCTTGAAAAACCTCATCCACAGTACAGATGTCTCTCCTATTCCAAACTGGCAGGAGTAACTCCAGGGAGAACCAGAGCTACCATTAATCAGGACTATGGGATTTAGAGTCAGTGGGCAAATAGTGGGTTTGACAGCTTAATTAGCGTGGTTGGAGACTATTTCCTTGCATCATACAAATAAGGATGTTAGACAATCCCTTAATATGCAGTTAAATTCATAGTTTTCCAGTTTCTTCTCAAAGGAAGAAATAACCTTAATTGTAAGGACTGCTGTTAGAACAGGAATTCAAGAACTGTGGTGCTGTTCAGTTTCTTACTTTAGCATTGATATACTAAAAATAGTGATCATGGGGGGGATGTAAGTTGATGTCATCTTTTGTGACGCTACAGAGAGATACAGTCCAGAACCGCCAGTTGTGGTGGTTATAAAGAGAGTGCTGTGAAACAGTTGGCTTTCTAAAATGGTATAGCATCATACTAGAAATGTGTGCACAGCTTTTCCAGCATAAGGTTCCAAGATGAGAGATGCCTGTAAGAGATTCTGTTTTGGGATGCCATGCTCCCTCCTTGATGACTTCACATCCACTTTGACAGGATTAACAAAAGTGTTTCCTAAGTATTGCAGACTTGACCTAGTATCTGAGTCAGGCATGTGCTTTACACATATGTAAGGAAGACATGCCACTGCAACTTGATGAGCCCAGGCAGCTTGGGTTCCCTTTGCTATACTTCTTCTGGGCTTAGCATTCTGAGTGGTTCTGTCATCCTGGTTGCTGTTTCCATAGTGGACTTCCAAATGACTTTGAGTAGACAGTGTCATGTGGAAGATGACTGCTCTGGGGAGCTGAAGCATTTTCAGTTTGTCATTGCTTTGGTTTGACTCTTCCTGAGGGACCAAGATGGGCATCTTGGTTGGAGATTTCATGGTTTCCTACCCTTCATCTCAGGACATTAGTTGAAAGAATTAAGCCCCTTTTGGAACCTGATCCTGCCCCTCTCTAGCTCTGAATGACAAAAGAAGAACTCTCCATGCTTACTGGCTCTGCTTTCCCTGTTTCTTGTGGACTGAAAGAGCTTGGAAATGTTACCTGATTCTACTATTTGCTTGGCAGAGGGTTGTTTTGAGGGAGTATATGCTGCTGCTTCTAATGCATGTTTTTTCTTTGCTGTTACAGAGTAGAAAGAAAGAATTTGTGTCTACCACACCTTACAGACTCAGAAAGAGGCTAGCAGGTAAAGATCAACCTTTGCAGTCAACTACCACAGTCAGTAAGGCACTGTGTTCAGAGGAGGGTATTTCTCCTGGTGGGCTTCTGCCTGTAGTAGCAGTTTGACTGAAGCAATCTGATTCATCCTGCAGAATGTAGAAATATCTTTAAGGAAGTCTATGTAGACCTTTTTCCTACAACAGATTGCTACTCAGGTAAGGGGTGGAAGGTCTAGAAGCACCAAGTTGCTGAACTAAGAGTCTAACCTATCCTGGCACTTAAGTCTGGCACAATTGCTTGAACCAAGTCATAAAACTTTTTGATGATGGCTGGGACATTCGTGGTAAAGTATTTCCAATAACTGGTTGGCTATATGTGCTCAGAATGAATGCAGAGGAGAGTTTAGTGTGTGGCGTTTCATGTTTTATTTCTTCTTTTTGTGTTGAGAGACCGAGACTGAGCCAGATTCCATCGTGCTCTTCAATCAGCATTGCTAACAGAGGCCTTCTACAAAACCTTTTTTGCAGAGTGTGACCCAGAAGATACTCAGCTTGTGTGACTGGCATTTGGGAAAACTGATGTAGAAATGCTAAGAGAAATGGGAAATTCCATTGTCCATTTTTTAGTAACTCTTTATGGTAGTATTATGTTTCTTAGTTGGTATCAAGGAGCAAGCTTTACTCAACAATAATTTGTGAGCCTGGAACTGGGAAAGAAATGGCTACGTGTGTTTGCGGTCCTCTTAAGCATTGATTTTTACTTTTCTGTGAAATACATTTAGGAATCATATGCTTGAAAACACTGAAAAACATCTAGAGAATGCATGTGAGAGAGCGAGATGGTGCAAAATGTGTTCTGTGTAATAAGTCATTGCTAGTTTTTAACATTAAATTTATGCTTTAGCTCCAGATACCTATGTAGAAAGTGAGAGTGAATATTCTGCTTCCTGCTCGGAGGAGGAAGATGAGGAAGACCGGAAAGAAGTCATCACTGTTTTATCAGGTCAAAAGACCCCAGCAAAAACTAAGGCTGCATCTACGCCTCCTCCCAAAAACACCCTAGCCAAAAAAACTAAGGAGGGCAAGATGGTGAGTGTGCAGAAAATACACCCCTGAGCTAGCAAGTCTGAAGGGATGTTTAATGACAATAAGCTGTCAGTGACCACACCTGACTATGGGGAAGAACTGCTAGACTCATTTCAAATCAAACCAGCTGGGTTGGCTTTTGCTATACTTCTGAGCAATCGCTGTTGGACAGGTATCATGTGAGCCTGTGGGCTAATCCAGCCTGTATACTCAGCAGCTCCAGAAAGAGAAGTTCTAAGATGTCCATGAAGCAGGAGACCCTGTCCTGAGAAAAGATGAATTTACTCCTATAGCACCAAAAGAAGCACACATTACTTTCTGGCTTGGTGTTCAGCTTGGTTGTCTGATTTCCTTCCAGCAGCAGCGATCCCCACACCCCCTTAGAATTATTGCTATATTCTGCTCTTTCAGAATCTCTTTTCTGTCTCTAGTAAAGAACCATCTGACTAGGTAAGCTAGGCAGAATGCTACTGTAGAAGCCATTTTTGCAAATATCTTCTGGCTTTCTATTCATCTTTGCTGTATGTCTCATATTGGGGTAGCCTGGTAGCAGGAGTGTGGCTGATCTTGCTGTCCCTTTTTAGGACAACCTGGTGGAGGAATACTTTGAAGCTCACAGTAGTTCCAAAGTGCTCACTTCAGATCGAACACTGCAGAAGTTGCGGAAAAGAAGATTGAACCAGGTACACTTCATGGGGAATCACGCAACTCTTGGAGCTTTTGATTTCTTTGACGAAGATTTCCCTCATCAAAATTTCCTGATGGTGCTATTTTCACTTTATTTCTGCTGAGTATGTCCTTGGTGATAACGCTGATTTAAGTAGTATTTTAAGCATTATGTCTCCTACTGCTGCTGTGAGCAGGGACAGTGCCCAGTTGTTTGAACCTGAGACAGTAGGGAAGGTGCAGGGAAAAGGCACTATCAGGTTTGCAGATAGTTGAAAGCTGCAGTTACCAGAACAGGTTAAAGTTAGCTTTTGGGGGAAGAGAAGAGAGAGAAGCAGAGTTGTAGAGACCTGCCTTAAAAATTATCATGAAAACAGCATTTTTGTCAATGAAATGCTTAGGGTAATTACAAGCTGTTTTGACTATTTATGTGTAGAGGAAGTGGAGAGAACCCTTTTCACCTGAACATTACTGGGTCAAGCCACTTGCAGGACTGGGACAGCTCTAAATGTTGTTACCTAGTTTGTGAAATGCACTTTGTCCCCTTCCAGTTCCTAGGAAACAGGAACGGTCTAATTGTGGTGACTGAATTACTGCATTTTTTTTTCTGTATGCCAATTCTACAAGACAAAGCAAGCAGTTGCACCCTACGAGACAGGTACTCAAGGACAGGTGCCAGGAAAGTATGTAAAATACTTGGAGCTGTCCTGTCTAGGACTGTTTTTTGTACCCATCTGTGTTTTAAAAGAGGGCATACATGCAGATTCCCTGATGCCTGCTGTTGTCTGGAATTGCTACCCAGAGAAACATCTGGATTCTTAACAAGTTCTTTCATAACAGCTCTGGAAGGAAATCAAGGCTTTCAGTATTAAATCTACTGCTGGCTCCAAAGAAATTGAAGGCTTAGCAGTTGTGTCTCTCAACGTTTTATGTTTGTCTGATACATTGCAGCTGTCTTTGTGTTCTTTCCAGAGTAAACTGTCTTCTACTGCAAGGAAGTGGAAAGCAAAGCTGTTAAAATTGAAGAGAAAGAGAGGCCAGTGTAGATTTGATGCCATTTGTCATGCTACTGTGCTGTTTAAACATCAACATCCCAGCATATCTTTAAAGCTGATTTAATCCTTTGATTCTTGATGCTTTTGAAATAATACTCTTTCTACATTTAGCTGTCAGCTGCAAATGATTTCCTTTCTGCTTTATTTCTTTTTTTTAAGGTGATGTTTGTGAGCATTCTGTTGTAGTGACAAACACCTGAACCATTGCTAAGCACATCGATTGGAGCTCTTGCTGCTGTGAGCAGCATTGTAATGTTGGTATCTACCTGGTACAGTGCTTGGTGCTGCATACGCTCTGAGTGTGTCCATTATTTCAGTAGCGGTTTTCCCATAGTCAATGGGAAGAGATAAAACTCAGTGTGATACTGGTTCTAGTCCTAGTCTGGCTGCCATTTCCCTTAATAAGGTTACTTAATCTCTGCTTTGTTTCTCCAGTAGCAAAACTGTGCTTAGAGGGGTCTTCATGGAAAAAAACACAAATTAAGTGCACCATCAATGAAGACTATTCTGCTCCCTAGCTAGAGAGCATACTAGAGGGGTATTTGTAAGGACTCCAGATATATGTCTTGTTTTTTCTCAGCTTTGAATGACTGCTTTCTTATCTCTTTCTCAACACAGCAAACACTGTATGACCTTTTGAAAAAAGCTCCCCTTGCCTATGCTGCTGAAATTAAAGAGCTAAACCAGCAATACGAACCCCTATTTTCCAAGTGGATGCTGCAACTACAGTAAGTATCCAATGAGAACTGCTAAAGAAGCCTACTTAATGGTCTCTGCCAGTAAACTTACTCTCATGTCTACAATATCCTGTGGATGAGTTAAGGAGCGACTTTTTTTCTTTGATTGCTTAAATTTAAAATTAGGTGACATTAATTTAGTACAATGTTTCCTGTAGACCAAATCATATCTGACTAACTCCTTAAACTGAATGCCTGAAGTGAAATGAGGTTGCATTCTGCCTGGCCAGTTTGCCTGTGCCTCTGTAAACTGAGCTAGAGGGCATTCACAAACAGGGAACATGTATGATGAGAAAAGTATCCATTGTGAACAATCAGTTTTGCTTACAGCAGCATAGTTGGTAGTGATTAGCCCACCACCAATTTTTTCAGTATGTGGCTATACCCAGTGGTGTAGCAGTTAACTTTGAATGCCTACGGTACCTAATGATCTAGGCACAAAGAAACCTTAATGCTGTTGGAATGTTGGCAGGAATAATTTTATCTGGGTTTGTGTGTATCTTCATGGGAAGGAGAAAAGAGGAGGCATCCAGGAAAGCAAATGGGCAACGATAGAGAGCTCTGAGATTCTGAAGTGCCTTAGAGAAGGCAGGCCACCAGCTCTGAACTTAAGTGCTGAGGCAGGAGCAGATGTTGGTGAGGAGAAAGCCCCTTGGAAGCTTTGCAAGAGATTGGAGTATAAAGAAATTTGTGGTCCATGGGGAGTGACAGAGCATATGAAAAAGACATTAGCTTTTAAAGTTGGAGAGTTGCATGAGGAGGAGTTCTCTGTGACTCAGTGATCTGGGCAATTGGTTAGAGATGTATGTGGCAGGGTAGAAGGAAAAATCTGTAGATGATCCTGAATTCAGTGACGGTTGTTGAACACCTTATCTTTGCCCAATGGTGTTTGAGTGACCTGATACTCTTATTTCTGGTCAACATGATGCTTTTCCTGCTTCTCAAAAATAAACGAAGATTGTGATCCCCTACCATGTTCTCTTTATGCTTTCCTACCTCTTTCTCTGTGGAACAGTTAGGATAAGAAAGAGATATGAAAACAGTTTAATTTTGCTCTGAAATTGTGCCTGCAGATCAGAGTAGAAAAACACTATGAAGGCTTACTTTTTTTTCTTGTAGTAGCTGTGACCCTTGGTAAACATTTAATATAATCACTGGTGAGGGGGTGAATGTGAATGCTGGCTACTCTTCGTTATCTGAAGTTGCAGATCTAGTCTCATATTCTTGGACAATACTGTTTTCTTCCATAGATGTTTTACTAAATTTGTGGGCCTCCAGGCTGCTAAAAAGATTCTTTTACCAGGATGCACGTGCCACATTACAGATTCCTTGCAGCTAACACTATTTGTCAGCTGTGAGCTGAAGGTAAGCCTGGAGTTGATGAAACATTAAATTTTTAGAGGCAAGATGGCAATGGATCATTTTGATTAATGAATGTATGAACCTAAAAAGGGACTTGTTCTTTTTTGATTCAGTGTATTTGCTCTCTTTTCTGCAGCTTGGGTTTCAATATCGTGCTTTATGGACTGGGCTCAAAGCGTGATTTGTTAGAGAAATTTCGGACCTCTGTACTCCAGGATTCTGTTCACCTTGTGGTTAATGGATACTTCCCCAGCATCACTGTGAGATCTGTAAGTGTGGTAAAAGCTTACGGGTTTACCTACTCATCCTGTGTTACAGATACCTCTAAAGTCTTTCAGAGTAAAATGTTAAGGAAGCCTGCTGCATTGTATAGCATCAGACTCTTGAATGAAGAGCAGTTCCTATCTCTCTTCTAAAAGTTTGAAGAAATTAGCCTATGCATTTTCCAAGGAATTGCAGTAATTCCTGTCATTAATAGATGCTCATCAGTCTAAAGCTTTACTTTATGTCACTGTTTTGAAAAGGGATAGAAACTTCTGGTTTATGTTGACTGTCTTGGGGATTTGATAGTAAAAATCAGATTACCTCCCTGATGACAGTCAAGGGCTCAGTTTCAGATTTTCTGCACTAGGTCTGTCAGTGCCAGAGCCCTTCAGAAGGCACTGCTATTTTCTTTTTCAGATTCTCAACTCCATCACAGAGGAGGTACTGGACCATATAGGGACCTTCCGCAGCCCCCTTGACCAGCTTGAATTCATCATTAAAAGGTTTAAAGAAGGTAAAATTACTAAATTTGTACATAAAAATGTCAAGAGTCCACTTACTGTTAGGAGAGCCTGGACGCTTTCTTTCCTCATAGTTTTCATATGTGCAGTTACAGTTTCTTAGTTTATTGTAGCCAGTATACTTTCTTGCTTGTAATTTATGCCACGTATATGAAAACATATGTGCCAGGAATATATGTGTACATGATCCTAAGCTGTTACCTTGGTCAGCGTTTCACACGCTCAGTTCTCTAGAATGGGAAGGAGGAAGGCATGAGTGTTGTAACAAGACAAAGGCTCTTCAACCCTTTGGCAAACTGAAATGCTCATCTCTCTTGCATTTAGCACAGTGCCTTTGTGCTTTTATTTACACAGTGTTTCTGTAGCCACATGTTTCCTGGTGGAAAGCAGGATAGGTAAATGCCAGCTACATGAAGGGAAGATGGTTCTTAGCGGCTGCTTGAGGACCTGATATAAACCTCACTGAAATGAACAGAACAAAGAACATGCAAACAATTTGGGATGACAGTTGCTCACAGACATCAGGTCCTTTGAGCTCCTCTGGAAAATCATGGCCTGGGGGTCTTTCCATAAATTTCAGTATAGGCTGGATTAAGTCTTAAATGTACATGGTTTAGTGGAATGGTCATTTTAAATTTAATATATGCAAATACTGACATTAAGATGAAATAAAGGACAGCAGTGTCAAACAAGCAGGTTAGAATTAATCACGTGTTGTCACATGGAATGCTTGCTGAATTCTTCTTGAATGTCCATTTTACTGCTTGTGTATACCTACCCAAATTTCCGTGGAATCTTCATTGTGCATGGCATTGGTGTTTTAAGTGTTTACATTCTGTTTTCCATCATTACCTAGGAGTATTCATGGTGGGACTAAGTGAAAAAGAACAGCGGTGCCCACCTGAATCTACATAAGTCAGTCTTGTGTAGTACGCTATAGCTGATCTGACTGGGAGTGAGGAACCTTTGGTTTCTGTTGGCAGCCAAGTGTGTATTCACTTGCACAAAAACTGGCTTCTGTTCCAGAACTGTTTCTGAACTCAGGAAATAGCTGTCTCCAAGGATAAGTATAGCAGCAACAAGCTAGCTGGAAGTTTTAACATCTGCCATTTGCATTATCTAAGCTAAGTTTCTGTAACTTCCTTTGAGGACTCAGTGGGAAAGATTTCCAATGAAGTTAGTATTCTCTGGATCCAGCCCTAAATAGAAAATGCATTTTCATTGTATGAGGAGGAGCTTAAGGATCCTAGTCATGTAACTCAAAAGTAGCTGAACTTAGACTTCCATCCTAAAATACATTTGAATGACCTTGAATCATGGGACTAAAAGTCATAGCTAAAAGGACAATTCCTGGTAAAGCCATGAGCAAGTAGAAAGTGGATTCTAAGAGAAAAGCTTAAACTGCAAAAAGAACTGTAGCTGTGATGAGAACTGTGATATAGTGAATTGAGAAAAAACCTTTTAGGTGCACAGAAACACCAAGTGTGGGATAGAGATCAAAGAAAGCTGTACAAGGAAAGTGATTTGATATAGGAGTGATGAATATGGAGCCTGACTTGTCCTAGGCTGCACTGGGAATAGGAAACCACTTTGTATGCAGTTTCTTTGATTGGTTCTCTGCTGTTTTTTCTGACCTTGCAGATTCATCTTTAGAGCTCTATGTCCTCATTCATAACCTGGACAGCCAGATGTTGAGAGGAGAAAGAAGTCAGCAGATCCTTGCACAGTTATCCTCTCTGCGTAGCATTTACCTCATTGCCTCTATCGATCACATCAATGCTCCTCTCAGTGAGTCCCCTTGGGCCTGATGTAGCAAAGAGAGAAGAATCTGCATTCTACTTTGGGGCTGCTGAGCATGTTTCATAAGCTTATGTATTACTGTTGGTGTGCAAAATAGATCTGATGATGGTGGGAGCAGCTAGAAGCCCCGATGGGGACTGTGGCTGCGTTGACCCAAAACCATATAAAGATACTGAGAACTTCTAGTCACTGATCATAGTATACAAATAGACTCCAAGCTTCTGGTACCCTTTGATTTAGGGACTTACTGAAATGGAGATTGGATGTTATGTCTGTCACTGCATATAAACAATTTTATCAGCCAAAAATTCATTGCACGCTGCTGACCCTGGAAGGATTTGCAATATATCTGTGAAGCTGGTATGAAAGAGGGATGTCTGACCTTAGAAAAGCTAAATCTCTCAATTCTATCTGATCTTTCTCTTCTCTCTGTCTAGTGTGGGATCAGGCAAAGCTAAGCCTCTACAACTGGCTTTGGTATGAAACAACCACATTTAGCCCTTATGTGGAAGAAACGTCTTATGAGAACTCAATTTTCATACAACAATCTGGATCTTTGGCTTTGAGCTCTCTAACGCATGTCCTGCGCAGTCTCACTCCCAATGCCAGGTAAGGCACTGTTCTAATTCATAGTAGCACTTGCTGAGGATGCAGTCTTTACTAGGTTACTCAGGTCTACACCTGGCAGGAGGAAATCCCTGTTTTCTGACAACAGTGTTCAAGGTGAAGATGGTAGGACCTGGGTTCCAACTGATCTGTTACTTTAAATGAAGTGTTTGGACAGCAAGCCTTGTCCAGCGATGAGATTCATGCACAAAGTCTTGGTCACGAGGGAAAAAAATCAGTTAATATTTTCTAATGGTGGAGCATTTTGGGTTTGGGGATTGGTGATGGGTTGTTTTTTGGTTTGGGTTTTTTTTTTTTTTTTCCCCTTTTGATTTTCCCTTCTCCTCCTTTCACTTAGGGGGATATTCAGACTGCTTGCTCAGTACCAGCTGGATAACAAGGACAACCCATCTTATCCAGGTATGTATCCACCTTTTCTCATCTGTTTGGGGGGTTGTCATTGCCAGCTCAGTCACAGCGGCACTGGCTTTTGGTATGCAGGTTACATTACCAGCAACAGAAGCGCTGTAACTGTTGGCTCAGTGAGACTCACTCTTTCTAGTGGTACTGTGTCTGACTGTCAGGAAATCAATAGACTGGCTGGTCCTGAAGGACCTCCTCTTACTGTTGTCTGCTTTGATGTTTAGATGTGACTGACACCATTCATGGGAGACTGTGGAGTTAAAAAATTAAAATAAAGGAAGAATATGAATTCACATAACTAGTGCTTGAAAGATAGGAGATTCTGTTCCCATGCTGCTCCTATCTAAGTGACTTCTGATGTGTCCCTGCTTTCTAGGATACATGTGGAATATTCTGTCACTGTCTCTAACAGGTGTTGCAGGGATACGAATAATATGTTAATGGTAAAGAAAGTTGGAAGTAAGATAGAGGAGTTGGAAATTAAGAGATTAGCTATGTTGAGAAGCACATTTAAAGTGCTATTAAAATTCCATTAGGCAAACAGGGTAACTGTAACGTTAATTCAGCTGTTGTCCATTAATTAGTGAAATATTAGCTTGTCTGTATACTTGAAAGAAGTGATGACGTTACTGTAGCCACTTGCCAAAGCAAGATTTGTAGGTGGAGATAACTTGTGTTGTTAGACCTCGAAAAACCTGTCAATCTTTACCACTTCAATTTCTTGTTCTCACCTTTTTCTATTCCAGGTCTGTCTTTCCAAGACTTCTACCAGCAGTGTCGGGAGGCTTTCCTTGTGAATAGTGACCTGACACTCAGGGCACAGCTGACAGAATTCAGGGATCACAAGCTCATCCGGACCAAGCGGGTGAGTGGGGAGAAGAAATTAATTCTGGGTATGCAGCCACCTTACACAAAAAAGATGCTTACTTGCTACTAAGTGTCCCAAAGACACCACTCTAGCTCACAAGCTGTATTCTTTGGAGTACCTAGGAACTAGCAAAGGGCTGAAATTCTGTAATTGCAGCTCTTTCCATGCCTCTAATTTGTCAACATCCTTTACATGGATAGGGGGCTGTAAAAACGCAGCATGCTTTGGTTACTCAGCAATTTACAGGTTTCTTCTTCCTGAACGCCTTGAGAAGTAATGGAC
This sequence comes from Egretta garzetta, assembly GCF_000687185.1. NCBI lineage: Eukaryota > Metazoa > Chordata > Aves > Pelecaniformes > Ardeidae > Egretta > Egretta garzetta. Next base: position 917,519 of record NW_009260410.1, read on the forward strand.
CCGGGAGCCTGCCAGTCTCCTTCCAGTAGTTACCTGTATTTTGCAGAAAGGAAGAATGCAGCCTAGTACCACTATACTGCCTCATTATTAGGACTAGATATGGGAACACGGTGTTGAGGAACTGTGTAGTGTCAGGCTAGCGTAGCCCACCAGAAGATTTCTCATATACTGACTTTTCTCAGTATTTGTGCATTTCCAGTGTTGCTCTAGTGAAATATTCCTGGTTCTTAGCAATGTAGTCCTTCTGAATGCCTGCCAGCTCTCACTCAGACTGCAAATAAATGTTAGTGTTGCAGTGCTATCTAGTGGCTTGCATTGTGCTGCGCGCTGGTGTTAACAGAATGTGTATGCATGTCTGTTCTCAGGGAGCTGATGGTGTGGAATACTTGTTAATTCCTGTAGATGACAGTACCTTGACTGACTTCTTAGAGAAAGAGGATGAAGATGTGTAACGTCTCTCTGTTCTCAAAGCGCCGACGGCAATTCCTCTCAAGGGCTGCTGGAGAGGGGCCTATACTCAGATTTCTCTCCCTCCAACCCCGAGGCTGCTGGACTACTTACTGAAATGTAATAATTGTGATAAACGATGCTTGTTATTCAACTACTTCAGGTAGTTTGGAACAATGACTTCTGTGAGCAAGGCATCTCCTGCTCTGTAGTTAGATTTGTCTACTTTGTCTCTTGGCTCAGGTGATACCTTCTTCATGTCTATGCAGCCAACCTTACAGCTAGAAAAACGAACTCAGTAATATTGTGCCTTCTGCTCTCTACCTCACCGGACAGGAGGGTTTGATTGAAGCAGTTTACTTGGGAAGCGCAAATCACTAGATGGTCAGAGCTTTAGTTTGTATTAGTGGTGCAACTTTTCTCAACTGAATGCTTTCCAGTACTCCTTTACCAGTTAGACAAGACTAGCTTCCAGTGTACGAAGAGGCCAAGATTTATAATGCTGAGAGACCTGCCTTGACTGCATGAGGAAAGGAGAATGCTAGCGGGTTTGGGGCACTGTGGGTAACTTATTAAATTCTGGCAAGAGAACTGAAGGACTTGCCCCAAACCCAAATCCGTTTGTAAGAAGATTTAGATAATCAAAACTGTGATGGACTCAAGTCATTGCCTGTTGGTTGAGAGGATCCAGCTTCTTTCATCTACTTTCCAAGTTGCAATCCAGGAATATGAACAGGCTGTGAAGTCTTTTTCTTTATTTTTTAAAAGCTTGATTGTATATATGTATTTTTTACATCAGGAGTGTCCACTGATCCTGGAGGAGGCCTTAAATGCCACTTATAAGCTCTCCCTTTTTTTAAGCCCTTTAGAGGTTGGGAGGTGGCTGAAGTCTTACAGCTTTCCTTCACTTTTTTTCTCAGGTATGTGGGAGTAAGCCCTACAGTTCCATCAGCTGTAGTCTGCCAGCCAGACTTCAGGGACTTTGTATCTAATATTTGGTAGCTGTGTTACAGCTCAATGTTGTCATAGTTCAATCAAATAAAGTACTTTATTAATTTTCATTAGCTTGTCTTGTCTTCCACAATTGTTCTATGTTACAGGAAGATAAAGAGATCCTTCTGGCAGTTATGTGAAAGCCCCATTTTCATTATTATGTCAAATACCTGTGCAAATCCTCATGCAGTGTGCAGAAGATTTCAAACTAATTAATAAAAGTATTTTATATTGTTTCTTACAAGGTATCAAAATTAAAAATAGTTTGCCTGCCCTTTAATACCAATTTATAGCTTTTGAAGAGAATCAAAACATCACATGGAATAATATTGTTACCTGGTCTACCTCTCATTGACCAGAAGCAACAGGCAGAGGTTTACAGCCTGACTTTTGTTTCTATGGAAAACATGGGCTATCTACTTAGCCCACTGACAATTTGATTCTTCAGATATCGGACCTAATCAGCTTTGCTGGAGAGCCTGATGGGGAAAACTGGTACACGCCAGCAGTACTCTCCAGTTTCCTCCCCCAGAACGTTTTCCAACATTCTCTTTTGGTGGCATTTGCACCTCCATTTTACAGGCTGCAATTCCAAAACTTCGCAAAATGCATCGGATCCTGCCTATCACTACTTAAGCTACCATCAGAATCACTAAAACTGGGATCAAGGCATTGTGTCTTATGCAAGATCTGTAAGTTAGGTGTGCAGCACAAGAACTCTGCCGCTTGAAGAGAGGTGTTCTTGGGAAAACTTTAGAAGTATTGTAGCTAACCAGCAACCACATTCTATTTTGCATCCCTTTGACTCCCTCCACAGTTCCTATGAAACTCAACATTTAATTTACATTCTGAGTACCTACGGAAGACACCACCTAATGTGTTTACAGATAGTGATACTGTGGTGGATTTTCAGTGCAATTATATCTGGTTTTCTAGATGTGAAATTTATTTCAATGAAGTGCTATAACTATCCTGAGTTCAGAGTTACCTGCTAAAGGTTTTGGTAGGCTACCAGGTGCCCATACAGGCCAACAGGAGGGCTGCAGGACATACCACACATCTGCTAAGAGAAGGTTAGTTTGAATCAGTTTTTGACTGCTGTCAATTCTGTGATGCCAGCACACAGGCTAAAGAAAATGACTGTGAATTAATTCCTGTGCATTTTGTGTTAAACATATTTTATCCTGATTTCATGCTGTTTCTGTACAACTACCCCATCTATGCATTAATGTGCTGTGGCTTGAATTCCGTGTCGGTACTAAGGTAGTAGCATTTTAATATCTTCTGTAGCAATACAGAACTGTTGGATTTGGATGGAATACTTCCACAGTCTTTTCCTTTACTTGGGAAAGAAGGAATTTCTTCCCAATTCCTATTCTTCAGCTTACTGAGAGGCCCTCATGATATTGATAAGAATGATTGCCTTTATATAGCCTCAGTAACTTCAGATAACACAGGAATCATCTCTTTCCACTTACATTTAAGTGGAACAAGACATAGGCAATTATGCGGTAAACACATTGCTTGGTGAGTCAGTTTTATTAACTTAAGCTTAAAATGATGGCACCAAGATCTTTACAAATGTGTAATGGAAATATTTTAATTTTGTTTAAGTATTCTTCTGGTGTGCACACAAGCCAGAGATGGTAAGGTATGCAACTGGAAGATTTTTTTTTTTCTTTAAAGAAACGCAACTTAAAAAATAAAACCCAAGCATTATCAGTGGTGAAAACACTGTGTTCAGTTTTAGCAAATTAATTTCTCTGTAATTAATTTTCCTGTAATTAAGAGCCATAGTTATAGAAACTGTTTTTAAAATGAAGTAACAAAGGCACATTAAATTCATTTACAGCTTTGTTAAGGAATTGAGTTTTAACCTTCCAAAACTTTTTAAACTGAGAGTCCCTCTATTAAAAAGCTTTAAAACTGCGTTAATGGTAGATTGTGCAATTGAATACTAGTACCAAAGACCTGAACTGTGTTCTGTGTTTGCATATGAGGGGTGTCTTAATAAAACTGTTAATGCAAATGGGTGATCCATACCCTTCCATTAACTATTATCAGATTTATTATCAGTGACTTGTACTGACATGATTCAACATAACTGCGGTAGGGTAGAACTGCTGTGTAAGCTTAAAACTGGAGATAAGTCAGGTTTTTATATTTTACACAAACTAATCCTTGAGTATCATGGTTATCAAATATATCTAATAAAGAGATGCAGTAAGAGTAAATTTATTCAAGTGCAGCCCAGTAATTGAGTAAATCAGCCTTCTGTAGCCCAAAACAGGCATTTATTTATGACAGATGACAAAATATATCCCAAACTTTGAGGGGATGTATAATACAATCATTCTGACTGAACCGATTCAGAGCATCTTCATTAAGCTTGCAGTTGCATAAGTCTGTGCAAGATACCATGAATCTCTTGACTGAATTCTCTCACTCCTATTTTGGTTTTTTCCTATGCCACCTGGAGAGGATCTCTGTCTTTCTCAGACACAATTATGTTGATTTTGTCCTGTAGGTGGATAGCTAGCACATCACGCAGCTCTGACAAGAAGCCTCGCTCAGTGTTACTGTGCTCACACAGAATAACACTTACACCATTGGCTACTGCATCCAGAACATCATGGTGGGACATCTCTCCTGCCATTTTGAGAAAGAAATGCCATGTAGATCATCAATTGTACAGTTTAGGTAACCAGTTCTTTGCAATGTATGCAGAATCTTAGCTAGAAGCTGGGAAGACATAACAGGATATAGCCCATAAGGGGGAATGCGACACCATCTGCTCAGTCAGTATAAGAAGATGGAACACTCCGACTCCGGTGTCCCTTGAAGGACTTTCAGCTGATACAAAACCACAGAAAGTCCTTGCCCTCTTTGAATAGTGGTAGATTCTGCCAACTTTGGGCAGGAAATAAAGAGTGTGCAGAGTGGTTTGGAAGTGGACTGTCTAGATGTCACGTGGGTTGCTGTGATGGAGAACAGCAATTGGGAAGCCTTGCAGAGAAGTTGTCAGAGGGCCAGCTCTGCAGGGCTGATTATAAGGGGGAGATGGGACATGCCTGGCCAAGGAACTTGCTCCAATTAAGTACTACAGAATGCAAGGCAGCCCTCATAGCGTTCAGCAAGCTGCAGGGAGTAGCTGTCTGACTGTCAGAAAACAGGATAAGGGACTAAGTGTCCATTTGGTCAGATAGGCTTCCTTTGGAAGATTCTGTAGACTACATTATATTCCATTCTCCTGTAGGGAACTGAGGAAATACCTTGTATCTTGCCAAAGGAGAAACACACTGAAGGTTGCAATAGACTGCCATTAGTGCTGATTCTGTGTTGAAATAATGCACATATAGCAATGTTTTAACTGAAATAACCTTCAATGTGCCACATAGCCATCTGATTCATGGTATCTCTATTTTAATGTTATTCTTCTATCATCCCAATAACTAACTGATTGTTTCTCAATCATAACAGGTAATTCTTTCTGGCCAAATCTTTCAACAGTTCAACAGCCAGTCAACTCTCTCTTGTTTCTTTTTTTTTTTTTTTTTTTTTTTTTTTTTCCCCCTAGTGACTATTTTTATAAAGATAACAAAACAGCAACATAATCTTTTACCTGTGAGATAGAGGTCAGCTTCCACTCCCTTCAGGACGCTGCTCCCAGAACCAGCACACAGAGCAGCCTTCTTCACTGGCGATTCTGCAGGATGCAAGGTGTAACAGTTAAACTCCTTTCCCTCTGTTCAGCCTTCATGCCAGCATTGCAATTAATTGTTTCACAAGAACTACTACCTTGACTTTAGGGTCAAATGTAAGTTTGTTGGAGGAAGAGACACACCTGTCCATTTGAAAGAATCATGGGCCTATAACATCTCTGATAATACAGCAAAATCCTGTGTGTACCAAATAGATGCATAGATTTTTTTTTTCTTCAAGGGGTAGGGAAGTTTGCAGAAAACTACAGCACAGAGGCTAGCTGCTGGCTAGTTCTCTCCTAGTGAGGTGTCATATAGTTAGGTTTCTGAACTCTTTAATAGGCTGCTGCTCTTTCCAGGACTCTCATGTTCCACCATCAGTAGTTTTCCAACTAATGCTGCCACTAAGGCAGCATTTTGCCTCTGAGATATACTGGTTCCTAACTTCTAGCTCTCAGAAGGCTAATCTCAATGCAAGCTGAGAGCTGCTCCGCGCCATTAAGAATTTGCCAGTATGCTCGCTGATTCCAAGCTACTACATATGTGATCGTGACAGGAAATTTAATTCTCCATATATATTACATTCACTAGGGAGAGGGGACACATGAGACACAGAGTTTTCAAATTCTGTTAAGGTTTTACAGTACGTTGCCATGGAGTTACTGCTGATTTAAGTGTGAGTCACACCACTACAATCCCACACCATAATGAGAGGCTTCCAAATAGTTTGGGATTATTTTAGTGCAACTGATAGTATAAGAGGCTTCTAATAAGACTTCTGTCTCGTAGGTTACAAAGAGTTCTCAACAAATGTGCTCTCACAAATTCTAACAGCTGTGCTCCTTGGAGATCAGGGTAGGTAACTAGGATAAGAGGATGCTTGCTTTACTAGTGACCCAGTGTTCGAGCTAGGATAATTCACCTTCTTTGCCACTATTTCGGTTTCATCAAATCATGGGATAGTTACGTGTTCATAAGGATACCATAAAGCATCTCACTATTTTAAGGTGCTTTGAAATTTGACATCCAGTCACAAAAGGGAGTGTACAATGCAATGGTATACATTTGTGTCTGGTATCCTGGGGGGGAAAAAAAATCTTAGTCATTATATAAAGTATGAAAAAGGATGTCTCGTATTCAGCGTGCACTGTCCCTTCTTCACAGTGACAACCAGCATAATATAGAACTTCCAACTAAAAATACAGATGAGATTCTTTTTGCATGATTTTATCATGTGAATTGTAAAATGCTGTTTTGTGTCTTTAATAATGCTTCATACTACTTGCAAGTAAGCCTACCCAAGGCAGCAGTATTTCACACACTCATGCACACACTCACACTTCTTGTCTTCCTGGAATACTAGTTCTCATGAACAGTCGTACTTGCAGGCCTGTTTACCTAGCGTCTTGCCCATTCCCATGGCTAAGCGGATGTGGGGTAACTTTAGGTGGCTTTTGATACGCTCAATTATGTCTGACAAGGAGACTGGCTCACTCAGTGTGCACAGACGTCCCATTCCAGTGTGGGGAAGAAGAGGCTGAAAAGGAATTAGAATTACTGTGAGAAAGCTGACTCCAGAAGTTTGCATTGCTTTCCATACTGTACAGGGATGAGTATATTGGGCATTCAGAAATGCCTCTGAACTTTATGAAAAAATATATACGTGATGTTCTCAAATTTAACATACTAATTACACTAGCTATTGGAACTGATTTAAGAATTAGTACAGGCCACACAGCCATTTTCATTGGTGTGGAAAATGTGTGTGGCTTCAAATCCCCACAAGCCAGTATTTGGGAATGCTGACAGGATAGCATAGGAAACCTGTGATGCTACTACACTACAGGATTTCAGTGTTCAGGGCACTCAGCTCACACAAGTAATACATTCATTGGAAGTAATATGTGATTTTGTTACCTTTTGTAATAAGAGAATCTCAGTCTTGTGATAAAGAAGGCTGTTCTGGGACAATAATGCCACCACCTCCAGGAGTGCCTTCTGAGAGCAGTTCAAACTGACTCGTGTTTGCTCCTCACCTTCAACCCTGAGGAAAGATATGCTTGGTTCTTGCTAAGAAACTAGATAAAATTTCAGCATCCTATTAATAGAAAACAAAGCTTTTCTATCTCAGTGGCTATTCTACTACAGAGAAAGTGAGAAAGAAAGCATTGCAATAGCTTAGTCTTGCCTAGTCTACTGTCTTGGAAGAAACAGATACGGGAATTTAACTCAACTGTCCTCATCAAATTTCTTGTTAATACTCTTTACTACCTCTAACCTATGCGATGCTACACTGAGTTGCTGTTACCATTTAGTATAACAGAGATCGATCAGAAAGGGATGATTATTCCTTAAGTTTCTAGAACTGTCATTGAAAAAAATAGCAGCAATGCACAGAGGAACAAAGCGATTACAACAGTAAAATACAATTCCAGCAACTTAGTGTTTCAAACAACAGAAAGAATACAACATTAGAGAGCAAAGCAGATACCTGGCGGGGAGAGTAGTGAGACAGGAGATCTCTTGGATGTCTTTGATTTTGGACAGCACCATGTCCAGATGCTCAGTGTTGTCTGCGCAGAATTCTACTCGGTGAGTGCCCTCAGCTGGATAGCTTGGTGCAGTCGATGGATGCAGTGGGACCAAAGTACAGGCACCTGAGAAAACAGTACAAGATTGCTGGTTTATAAAGCTGTGTAAGTATCCCAATATTGATTTAGCACATATCCTAAGGAGATGCAACAAAAAGATGTAAATTTTGCATGTGAATCCATTTTCCTTGACCAGAACTGGGGACTTCTTGCCCCATTGTCTCCACTAGGCACAGTCTATTTTAAGTGCAAAGAAGCTGATATATATTGTCATTCTTAATGCCATCCATTTTATCCTAAGAATTGTACAAACCCAAAATAGTTTCTGGTTTGTAAATCAGGCTGGAAAAGACATAGCTATTTTCATTTGTGACCCACAATACAGGATAAAAATCAAAAAGAATTTCAGATACCTTAAGTCCTTTGCAAACAATGAGATCTTGCACTTTATAAATTAAAGGTGGGATTTAAAGTCAGCCTAAACTTTGCAACCAAGATGGACCATAAATACGCTGCACCAGTTCCGACTACATCCAATAGTGCAGTCATGCATCTGAAAATGTCCTCCAGTGTTTGTACCTGGTATTCCTCAACAAGTCAAGTTCCCCAAAATATGTTTAGGGTACCTAGAAGTACTAGAAGACTATTCGGAAAAAAAAATATTAAAAAAAGTACTCAAATCATACCTGTAAAAGCTGGAAGAAAGGAAAATGAGGGAAAGTCCCCACATAAAATAACATATACTGATAATTTTAACTTTTTTGCTTGTTTTTAACAGAATCTCACCAAGTCCCTTTGCTAGCCAGTTATTGACTCCGTGAGGTATGGCATCATATGCCGTATGCGGAGAGTAAATCCCGATTCTGTGCTCCAGGGCTCGGACTACCAGCCGTTCCTTCCAGGTCTTCCACGTTATTCGCTTGAGCGGTGTGAATATAGGAGGGTGGTAAGAAAGAATAAGGTCTGCTTTCTTCTGCACTGCCTCTTCCATCACCTCCTCAGTGAGATCGTTAGTGAGGAAAAGGGTGTTCACAGTGTGGGGAGGACTTGGTTCCACCAGCAGCCCCACGTTGTCCCAGCTTTCAGCCAGAGAGAGGGGTGCAAAGTCATTCAGGGCATAAACGAGCTCCCGGAGATCCATGAGGGAGCGTGAGGGCAGGCGGCCCAAAGCACGGATGCAGCGGAGAGGCCGGCGAACCAGCTGCGCGCCAGGCAGCAGCATGCAGCTCTCTGGG
>NW_009260410.1:927064-931399 GCF_000687185.1 Egretta garzetta
GCCGGAGCTGGCTGCGGGCGGCTTCCCCGGCTTCCGTGAGAGGCCTTGCCGAGCCTGGGGGCTAACCAGGGAGGGCAGTCCGTAGAGAAGAAGTTAGCGTGTAAAACTGTTGGTTTCTACGCAACTGCGGTTTTATTATCATCATTTCAAATGCTTTACTTGAAAATAAGATAAAAAAGTTTGATCCTGTGCTTGGATGCAGGTACCTGTCTGTTGCAGGCACTGACAGCTGTCAGAAGGTGGCTCCAAATCACGCTTCTGTTTAGGTACTGGCACGTGGTTTTTCTCTGTTAATTCCTGTCACTTATAAATATCATAATCTTTGGAAAAGTTGTGATTGCTTTGTATAAGCTTTCATCTTAGGAAAGGGTGTGGTTTTGCCACCCCCACCCCCCTTTCTCTAAGCTATTTTGTTCTACTCCTTTGTAGTTCTTCATATGCTGCATAGTTGCACAATGCAAGTAAAACATTTATCCACAGTCCCTTGAATGGCACTGTAAAACTGCATGGAGTTTTAAAAAAAACCTGTGCGGCATATAACCTCATAAATATTTTAGAATCAAAAGGATTGGTGGAAAAAAACCCAATAAATCTCATATGTTTTCTTTGCAGGGAATTGCTGTATACAAATTACCTCAGCTTTTTGATAAGCAGACATGGTGAGAACAATAGCACTTTTTATATTTTTTCATTCTTTCTGGAATGGTCATCTCTTGGAAAGTGAATAGCTGCTCTGCATCTCGAAGGGTTACACATTTTACTCTGATGATGTGAATAACTTGTAATGAAAAGTTCAGGTTTTCATTTCAGACAAGATATTTTGAGAAGGAAAACAGGTCAGCTTACATTAGTCTAAAATATAATTAGACTTTTAGTTCTGAAATACTAAATCTTAATCCTACTTTGGCTAGTATTTGGTTATCTAGTTTGTTTTCTTTTACCACAGAAGCATTATTCAAGTTGCAAGCACATAGCCCTGCTTGAGTGTATGTAACCTTCTACATTTGCAGGCTTTTAAAAGTTTAGCAAATCAGGAAAAAGAGATAAGACTGTGTCTTAAACTGTACATACACCTTTTGCAGAATCTTCATGGACATTGCAGGCAACTATCTTCTCTTTACTTGCATACTTCTGGAAAAGTATGCCAACTTGATACTGATTTTACTAGTTTTCCTGTACACTTGTCCCCCAGTATAGCCCCACAGTAATTGTTTTTGCGTAGTTTAGCACTTTCCATGGAAGCACTGTGATATATTGGGCCTATAGGGATATATTTATATATTTGCTTAGGTGGCTGGGTAACTGCCATTTTAAATTTTATGAAGGTTATTTATAAATTCTTAAGAGAAGTGTGTAATTTTGTAGATTTGCTTGTTTAGGAAGGCAGATTATATGCCGTGCTATTCAGAACTAGCCTTATCACTCAAAAGGCTGCGGGCAAGTAACACCCATTAGTTGTCCCTCTGGTAGGGGGGACCTACCAGACTGAGTAGGTCCAGTTCACAAATGAATAACGTATCTCTGAAGTATAACAGCATGAATCAGAGCTTCTGCATTGCCACAGTGAACTTGATTTGTCATGAAACTAAATGAAACTAAGTCCTTTCTGGTGATTTCATTGGAAATGTGGAAGTTTTGTGACAGTAGCCAAATATTGAAACAGTGGTTATACGCAGTGGGAAGTTGCTTGTGTTCTTGGTGGGACTGGGAAATAAAACTGAGTCTGTTAGTATTTCATTGCTGATTTAATTATTATTTTCTGCCTCTTGCTCAGGCTGTCACGCTGCATACTGATGTAGGAGATATTAAAATTGAACTATTCTGTGAGCGTACGCCAAAGACTTGCGAAGTAAGTCAAGTAACAGGAGTGGGATTGCCTAGTGTTGAAACAAAGCAGTAGAAATAGTGAAGACTGTCGAGGAGGTGAAGTGGCATTTGCAATTCATCTTTTCACGTAGTGGAATATTAACATTTTACGCTGGTACAGTGCCTGTTCCACTTGTGGAACTTGTGTACTGTATACTTGTGTACCGTGTCATACTGCCTAGAGCTTTGCTGCCTGTTTCTCACCAGATAAGGTTTAACTAAGGGCCGCTTTTCGCCAAGTTCTAGCATCTCCCAAAGTGTCCTTTGCCCTTAAGGGGAAATATGGCACATGGCCTGGGATTCCCAAATTTCCCTGGGTTTGCTCATGCTTGCACAGATTTTATTTTAATTTACAAGCGTGAGAATCACTCCCAGTTTCTCAGAGGCCTCAGGTTTTCCTTTCTGCGAAAAATTTAAGCTTAAATTGAAATAGTTTACTTTTGAACTAACAAAGCTGAGGCGTGAAGATATTGATTACAAAATTACATTTACAAAATAAAAATATTGAAGTGACCACTTCTGAGTGTGTCTCAGGCTTCTTGTTTGTTCCTCAAGGCAGATGACCTTGTGCTGTAAGCTTTATTTAAAATCCTTTGTATCTGTGACAGTGTCAAAGGAGCATATTAACTATAATTTGTTTATGACTATTCTGTGGCAATACTCCGCGGAATTCACATGGTTACAACACAAAGCGGAGGCAAAAGGGTTAGTCTTGGTCCTGCCAATGCTGTCATTTTAGTAAGAGGGTACTGTTTCTGAATTGTATCTTAATATGGTTTGTTTCATTTCCTTAGAATTTCCTGGCTCTTTGTGCTAGTAACTACTACAATGGCTGCGTATTTCACCGGAATATAAAGGGCTTCATGGTTCAGACAGGGGATCCACTAGGTAAATTGTTCTGTCAGGGTCTCTCTATAGAAAAATGTACATAAAAATAAAATATAAGAAAAATATCAAGAAATATAAAGAAATTATAAGTATGAATATTAAAAACATAAAGTAAAAATAAAATATAAGAATTATTGTATTGTTGATAGAGGTTTTTATGATGAGATTAGTTTCCTGTGGTGAGCTTACAGGAGAGCAGCCGTTACCCTAGTTCTAAATAATCATGCAGTAGTAAAGCATCCTACAAACTTTAGTTTTTTCCAGCTGTTGCCACTAAATATGATGGTTCTGCTGGCTTACCAGCTGTTGAACAGGTAGCAGTTGCTACTGTGGTTTCTCTGGTTTCTGCCTGAAAGGCTACACTGCCTCTAAAGCATTTGGGGAAAATGTCCCAGACAGTGTCAACTGTTTGGGAGAAAATCTGATTGAACTGTGTGTCTGTCTGGAGTCATACTAAATTTAATTTGAGGATATGTCAGTGCTTTGTTCTGGAGTTGTCTCTGCTTAGTATCAAGACATGAGACCCCAGTCCCTGCCTCAAACGAATTACAGTCTTATCTAGGGTCATTGCTTTACAAGTGTTATAACAGTATTTCATTTCTGCATTCTTCAGTCTGAAAATCCAGTAATCTGTTGTAGTGCTTCTTTGTCAGGCACTGGGAAAGGAGGTAACAGCATCTGGGGCAAGAAGTTTGAAGATGAATTCAGTGAATACCTAAAGGTATTTCTGTGCTCTCAATATGCAGTTATGTTTTCACATGAATTTTATTTACAGGTTGAAGAACGATCAGTGTTGTGTTGTATTGTAATACCTCTTTTGTCATTGTGAAGCAAAGTATGATCCTGCGATAAAGGGGTGGAAAGCTTATTATTAAAATGGGAACAGGCATTTCTGTACTTGGCAAGTTACATTTGAGGGTTTTCATCACTGAGAATAGAAGTAGAAAGAATTTGTAACAAAGTATTTTTCATGCACTGAAGTCAAAGAAGTAATTTTTCATTGTAAGAGCAGTTTTGAGGAGCTAATTAGGGACTGTGGTGGAATATATTAGCAACCAAGATTTGTTCTTAATATTGGTATTAAGGCAGAGTACAAAGTCACAGAGCACTTTGTACAGGTTACAGTCCTTCTTTTACAGACGTGTATTCATGTTGAGGTTTTTCTCCTCTTTCAGCACAGTGTCCGTGGAGTAGTTTCAATGGCAAACAATGGTCCGAATACCAATGGATCGCAGTTCTTCATCACTTACGGCAAGCAACCGCACCTAGACATGAAGTACACTGTCTTTGGGAAGTGAGTGATCCAACTGCATGCCTCCTTATCGTAGTGTCTGAAGGATCTGAATATTTTGGGGCACATGCAATGCAAAGTTAGAAGCTTCTGGTTCTAACTCTTTAAAATATTGGATGTGTACATGTAAATGTATGCTCTTGCACTGTCACCACAATTAGTTGCTCCAAAATGCTCCTCCATTCCAGTGGGGAATTCAGTAGAAATAGGTGTATTAAAAATTACCTCAAGAATGGAACTTTTGGGGTTTTTTTTCCTCTCTCTCCCTGTGTCCCCCCCCCCCCCCCCCC
>NW_009260410.1:931485-936108 GCF_000687185.1 Egretta garzetta
CCCCAAGTCATTCCAGCTTGCCTTTTCATCCATGCCCAGATGGATGCAGCCTGATTTTAAGCAAACTCCAGAACAACTGGATACACAGTTGTAGGGTTTACTCACAAGCAAGAATCTGATTTGGGACTGAAGCTGGGGATTGGCGTGGTACTCACACAGCCATGCTTCTGTTCAGGTGGAACTTCCTGTTGGCCAGATAAAACTCACGGAACTGACAGTTTATAAAATCAGATGACATTGTTTAAGATGCATCATTATTTTAAAACATTCATGCATCATTATTTTAAAACATTCTTATGTTGACAGACACTACTGATAATATCCTTAAAGCAGACGTTTAATTTTGGAGTCATTCAGATACTGCTTTTTCTGTCTCAGAATCATGCAAATGTCTTTTCTTTTGCTGCTTGTTAAAAAGTCTCTAGCGTACAAATGAATCTGCTGAGAAAAAGTTGCCTTTATTAAATGGAGTTAAATATTCAAAAGAAACTATTGCAATATGAAATTACAATTTTCTACCACTTGTGGTGTTTATAGGCATCTAAGTATAGGTGTTCCTTTAACTTCTGAGTTTGTTTAGACATGTGAGTGAAAGTTTTTTTTAGACATCTTTCTTAGAAAAGAGTAGAGGCTCTGACAGATGAACTTTGCCAGACTTTCTGTAGCAGTTTAAGATACTCCTGCCCCAGTTGCAGAATCAGCAGAACAGCATATGCCGCCCCTGCTGTCCCACAGTTCGGCATCCTAGATTCAAAAGGGTTGACTGAATTGAACTGTGAACAGCACAACGTGTTTTCTGCCAAGTCTGTTACTGGGGAATAAACTGCCAAGATTTACCAGAGCTAGCTATTTAAAGAAAAAAGTAAGAGGTTTATTAGAAGAATCTCTCTTGCCACTTCTTCAGCCTGAACAGGAAATCTGAAAGCTTAAACATATTTGTGTGTATTGTGCACATACAACATACTGTAACGGATGTACACAATTACTAATGCTCCTGTCCAATCTTGTCTTTGAGTCAGAAAGTTAGAAATCATTATCTCACATTTGGAAGTTGATGTTTCCAGCCGTAGGATTTCAGTAATTCACGGTGAAGTTCGGTATGGCCAGTATTTTGCTGCTACTTAAACCTATACTATGATCAGTCAGTCCTGCCTGCTAGGAAATGCAGCAAGGGCCTTTATACAGCGATGATTGGTATAAAATATGATACTGTCAGGTCAGCGGGAATTAGTTGTACTTTTTATCGGAATCGGTCATGGATGCTTAATATTTCCTTTCAAAATATGTTACATGCCATATATAATGTTTTGGCTGTCTTAATTTGTATCGTTTGCTTGCACAGTCCTTGCGCTATGATACTTAACTGTAAAGTGCTTTGAGATACCTCAGCTGTGAAATCTACATTATGATTAGAAGGAGATTCCTAGCACTTCTGCTTTTCTTCTAGAGTTATTGATGGCTTGGAGACCCTGGATGAGCTGGAGAAGCTGCCTGTGAATGAGAAAACCTACCGACCTCTTAATGATGTTCACATTAAAGATACTACAATTCATGCCAACCCTTTTGCTTTGTAGCCACAGAATGCCTCAACACATTCTTTGGAGACTGGTCAGATCGGCTGCTGGATTATGGGGTTTAAAGTGTTATTAAGAAGGGTTACTTGAGCTGGATCATACTTTGCTCATTGAATGCAGGATTTTCAGGAGTTATGACATTGTTTGGGAGTTGGTACAGGGAAGTCTTGTGCTTTAGAAGCCAGTTTTTCCAGAGTATCTTCTGGGGTTTTTATTTTTAAACATTGCTTTTTATACTTGTAAAATAAGAAAAGACTTTTAAAAATATTTTTTTGCAAATCTTTGTTTCCTGCCTTATCTTTCCTAGTGATACTATGTTAAATCAATGTCCTTTGCTGCAATTTCATACTACCAGTTTTCTGAAACTTTCCCATGTGACTTCTAACCTAAGGATACTTCACTGATTTTTAGAAAATTGAGTAGGATAGGCAGTTTTTTCCCCTAGGTGAGACAAGTGTCATAGGGAGATGAAACCTTTCTCTCCTAGAGGATTAAAGACTGTATTTAGAGGAGTGCTTGCTCCTGCACTGCTGTGTTGGAATAATAACCTCTTCAGCCTCCACAAAACAATCACTTCTGCCTCTGGCACAATGCTTTTGGTATGAAAGAGTAAGTGTTTGTGTCTTTATATAGCTGTTGATTGAAACTAGGTAACCATGGATTTACTGTAACTCGTTTTTCATCACTTTATTGCACAAACAGTCAGGGGTAAACATAACAAAGAGTAGTGACAAAAAGACTGTGGTCAGACTTCTAACCAAGAATATCATAATACACCCAAAATAATAAAAGATACTGTCGCCAAGATGGTGTTGAACAAGTAAGAGAGCGCTGCTGTTTGGTCTTGTTTGAGACCAAATGTTGGACTCAAAGCCTGCAAGAGGGTACAGAGATATTTGAATACTGACTGGTCAAGAGGAAAAATAAAATACATGCATACATATGCATGTGTGTATATATATATATTGCTGATCCTATGCTCAAGTCACTTAGTATAGTAAGCATAAAATAAAGTGACTTAAGCAGGGAAGAGAGTGATTTGTACACATCAAAAAAGCAGTTCTCCACCGTGGGCATACTGGGAAAAGCAGAATGTTCTACTCTTCCTTGAAATCTCCTTGTAGAGTTAAAAAATGCATTTTGTCATCAGTTTGGTTTCACGAAGCAGGAAGAAACCAACTCATTTCCACAGAGGTTCATTTTCTGACTTTATAGGCATGAGGGTATATTTCTAATTCCAGCTGTGCATGAGAGACCTGGACAGGAGAGAATGCCCACAGCTCCTGCATCCAGCTCCTACTGTTCTGGACTTCTTCCCCCAATCCTCCTTGGACTCAGTCAGTATCTCTTAAAAAAAAGAAGTCCATTCTCATGTATGTGCCTTGTAATCCTTGGGGGGTCCAGGTCCAGCTGACTTGCAGGCTGCTTCAGACCAGTATTTCCCACTTTGAGATTTTGCCTCTTAAAATAAAGAGGAGAAGTTATTTGCAAGAGAAAGGCAAAGGTATGCCAGGTACAGATCCCTGAGGTGTTAATGAGGAGGTTAATCAGTACCCTCTCTCTGAGACAAAGTTTCTGTATTCTGTATGGGGTGTTGCTTAAAGCTCCTAGCCCTTGCTCCAGATTTAATACATCTTACCCTAATGCTTCAGTCAGTCAGGTAAAGGATTTAATTATTTTAGCTCTGTGCTCTTTCTGTCTCTTCCATATAACCAGTGGTAACAGCAAGTAGACAGAAGCATGCAACTGCATGTTTGACTGCCACACTGACACTCCTGCCGTGCAGAAGGATGGACGGACATACTGGGAACCTTCCTACAGTGCAAAGCTATCAATAATTTAAAATGGTGACATTGGCACTGAACTAGAAACAATTTCAGGTCAATTTTTTTTTTCCTCCACAAAAAGAAGGCTGTTATATAGAATGTGTGAAATACAGGGCCACCAAGAAATTTGCCCTCTGGAGGACACATTAAACTTAGATCCTTTATTTTTTATCAAAAGCTATGTATTGCGAGTGATCTTGTGAGACAGGATTACATCCTAACTTTTAAAAATTGCATTATGTTTGTTTTCCTGTTTGTGGCTCTGAATGTCTCCCAGGTTCTCCCTGAGAACCTGGAATACAACAGGAAAAATAATGGTGGGGTTGGTCCCATCCACTTGGTGAAGAGAAAGCAAGGCAGAGAGCAGGAGTAGCCCAGCTGTGGGAGTGTGTGATTTTGTGGGCGGTCACTGAGTACAGCGTACATGCAATTTAGCTCTTGCACGCAGTCAGCTGTTGTGTCACCAGCTGTTTGGACTTTTGTGATGTGTGTAATCCTTTAAATAGCAAAAATGCTGCAGACAGTACTCTTCTTACTGTTCTCGACTTGCGCCTTGTAAACTCCTGTGTTTACTTCCATCAGTTTGGTCCTTTATCGCAAACACTTACAGCCACAAGGTGAGTTCTGCTGAAATAGACTTACCCATGTGAAGAAAAATAGGTACATGAACACAACAGGCGTGCATTATGACTGTGATGGAGGGTGTCATCTGTGTTCTAGATTGCCTCTGACCTTTGCTGGCATTTTGGTGGTAGAGGTGTGTCATGCTGGGAGCAGTACATAGTCTGAGCTGAAGAGCGATGGACAAAAAGAAAAAAAGGGTACGTTATCTATGGGCAGTGACAAACCTGCACGTGTAATGTACGTACTGCATGTTGATCACAGGGTCAGTTGGGGAAAGAAACAGAAAAAAAACCCCGAAGAGCAAGGAGGGTCATTTATCAGGGTTGGAAGTGTTTCCGAAGGCTTAGTCCTTCCCAGACTAAAAAAAATGTTGGGTTTTAGGAAGCTGATGTGCATAGGCTGTTGTAGTGTTTCGGGACTGTTTTATCCTTGGATGCTCTTTTTCCACATAAGTTAGGTTGCACGTGAGATGTTTGGCTGCTTATTAGGGGGGTTGGGGAACCAAATTTCAGGCGTAATGCTTGGCTGGCTCTGCTGAGGTGACGACTGGTAGGTGGCAGACAGGCTTGAAAGGTGGCAAGGCGCGCGGGGTGGCGAGG
>NW_009260410.1:936833-943728 GCF_000687185.1 Egretta garzetta
GCAGCGTGTGAGCTAGAGCCGAGTTACGATTGGAAATCGAAAGAAATAAAAGAACGCGTGTAGTGAGGTATTTGTCTTTTCGAGCTAAGTAATTAGGGGGCAAGCGAAGTTTTGTTGTCGTTTTGGCGTAGCGCTGGGAGTTCTCCGGGGATCTCTAGAAGGCAGCCTGGTGTGAGGCTGCTGGGCAGGATTTGTACGCCCTCTTTAAGTACACGGAAGCCTTCGTTTTCCCTAGCGGGTGCGCCCTTGGGTGCCTGAGCAGCTTTGCAGAAATAACATGCACGATTTGCGTTTGGTGTTGGAGCCACGATATTTCTTTTTAAAATCTTTTGTAAGAAGTAGGTTACTGGTTTATGTTTCCCTGTCAAAAATGATCAGTTTGAAAAAGCTCTTGAATTAAAAAATAACTTGGAAGAAAGAGCAGAGGAAAAAGGAAAACGGGGTAGTTGAGGAAGAACAGTCTTCATTATAGTGTTCATTTGGTAATGGATTTGAAAATGGTTCGTCTGTGGGATGTAATGCAAAGAGCAAAATATCTTGGTTACAGATGCGGCATTCCAGGCAAAGTGATTATCCTGACTGGGATAAAAAAGAAACTCCGGATCGCAGAAGATGCGACAGTGCCAATACCAGAAAGAGGAGATCATTAAGTGGTGCGCAGGAGAAGCAGCACTGCAAGTATGATCTTTCTAAACTTCCTGACAGGTAAATAACTTTTCAACTTGTGATAGCGGCAAGCGTATGTTTTAAGATTGTATTATTTCCATCAGATCATCTGATAATGTATTCATTTTTGAGCTGGAGATGATTTCAAGAGAGATGTCTTAGAGCTTAAAACAAAAAGCTGGATTGATAGGGGTTCTAGAATTACTGTAATTAAGTTTATTTGATCCTTTGTTTGTAGTACCTGTTCAGAAACCAAATCTGTACATGAAAGAGCCCATGAGCGACGCTATGTTGAAGAATACAGAAACGAGTACAATCAAGGATGTGATACTGGGCATCACAGTAGCAAATCATCAGGTCATAGTGGGACAAGTAGTTACAAAAGGAAATACAAGATCCATCGAACTACCTGTCATCATCATTCACAGGTGGTGTGACCAACTTTAATTTAGGATTAGTTTATTTTAAGAAGATAGATTCTCATCTGGGCAGTAGTAATTGAGTGGGGGGGGGTTGGGGAATTCTGTCAATAGTAGTCAGCTAATACTAGTAGATTATTCTTTTTGCTAGGATTTTATTTCCTTCAGTGCAAATGTGTCATTTGTAGCTATGCTTATAATGCCACAGAACATAGTCTTGCTGTTTGTTCAGTAGATCTACTAGAGCAGATCAATGAAGTATAACCGTCAGTTGGAGTACTTAAAATAATACAGGCATCGCTTTCGTGCCTTCAGAATTTTTATTATGACAAGGATTTATTTCAGCCCTACTCAAAAATCCAAGCACAAGCTTTTACGCTTGCTTTTGACTAAGTGTCACTGAAATAGCATGGAGATGATGTCAGATTTTTACCTTTTAAAAAATTTATTTAGTAAGATGTTTTAAGTATCACTGAAAAATCTGTAGAATCAATGTACGAATGTCTGCCCGCTAGCAGGGCAGTTTTTCTGATCTTTGTTACATATTTAACTTAAAAAAGCTGAAGATAAGATTTATAATTTAAGATCTTCAGCTGAGGCAGCCTAAAGTAAATGTATGTGCTATTTATGATTTTAAAAAAAAATTCTTAGCAATATTCAGACCAGGGATTTAATCTCTTATTTACTTAAGATGGGTATTTTAATATGGCCACAAGGCTATTTTTAATATATATATATATAAGATAGATAAGATAATTATTAAATCCTTTTGCTTAAAAAAAAATTTATGGGCACTGAAATCCTAATGTAAAATTCAGTGACCCAGTCTTTTAAAAGAAAAACAATTGTGTTGTAATTTTTTGTTGCCTTGCCACTTTGAGTATCTCATCTGTAAATCTGTTCCTTGCCATGTTTTTCTCCTGTAACATAAACTATGTGCCCTGTGAATTTCCGGGGACTGAATTTGAAATTGCTCCTGCCAACCGTTTGTGGCCTGGCGTGTATCTGAATGCCTGAATATCTCCCTGCTGAATGAATTTCGTATTCTGACCTGAATTCACTCGGGTTTATTGATTGGCTGGACGATCTTGGTGCCGTTCCAGAAGAGTCATCGAAGGAAAAGATCCAGGAGTGTAGAGGATGATGAGGAGGGTCACCTGATCTGTCAGAGTGGAGACGTACTAAGTGCAAGATGTATAGAATATTTTTCAAAATTTATTAACTTTTCAGATAGAATAAGTTCTTTTAGCATAAGATGTGAGGGGGCTCTGAAAGTCTTTTCTTTCTGTCCTGACTTTTTTTGTTTGGGGGTGGGGATTGTTACTCTTTCTCTGTAGAGCTTACTTAAATATTTTTCTTTTTTCTTTCTCCCTGTTTTCCCCCCCCAAAAAACAGTAAATGAAGTTAATGAACCCAGTAGAATGAGATCCCTGTAAATATTCCTTGATGAGAGTTGGCCAATAACAGCTCTCACGCTAGATATTTACCATTTAAAGCAGCCCAGTCTAGAGTAATCTGAAGTGCTAGTACTTAGTCTGTTTGGTTTTTTGTTTTGTTTTTGTTTGTTTGCTTGTTTTTTAAATAGCTGAGCACCTTCGCAACTTCTGTGACTCTTAAGAGCTTTTCTCTTTATAGATGAGATCGTTGCTACTTTGGGTGAAGGTGCCTTTGGAAAAGTAGTGGAATGCATCGATCACAAAGCGTAAGGCTTTTTAATTAAATCTATGTCATCTTTCTTACCGATACCGTCATCACAGTGTGGGTCGTGAAGTGCTTTCTGATTGTATTGGGTTTTAGCTCACCTTTAATAACAACAGGGATAGGATACATCAGGTACCACCTATGTTTCCAAAATTGAAAGATGAAGTTTATGAACTCCATGCATAGGTGAACCGTGGTTGTATTCTCAGTATGTACTTACTTAAAAAAAAGAGAGAATGAGCCTTTTCTGCTCAGGCTCCCATTGTTACAAACAGTGTAGCTGCTGATAATGATGGATATTCTTAGTTGGAACTACTCCCTGTTCTCATCACTGTTAAAACCTGTGTTTTCAGGGAGGACAGACACGTAGCTGTGAAAATAGTGAAAAATGTTGATAGGTACTCGGAAGCAGCTCGTGCAGAAATACAAGTACTGGAACATCTAAACGCGTCAGACCCCAACAGTACATAGTGAGTACACAAAGCCAGCAGTATTGTGGTTTGGCTTTAGGATTTCTGTGACGTCGCTTTCTGTAGCGCACGCCGTACGCATCTGAGCGCTACACAGCTGCCTCTTGCAATTCACCTGTGTTCCTCCTTTTGCAGCCGCTGTGTCCAGATGTTAGAATGGTTCGAGTACCATGGACACGTCTGCATTGTTTTTGAGCTCCTGGGGCTCAGCACCTACGACTTCATTAAGGAGAACGGCTTTCTGCCGTTCAGGCTGGACCACATCAGACAGATGGCGTATCAGATCTGCAAATCTGTGAACTGTAAGCGTGCTGCTTTTTTTGCTTTCTTTGTTAAAGGACATTTTCTTTGTGGACTTTGCTAACTGTATTTGTGTTCTTGCAGTTCTGCATTTGAACAAGTTGACACATACAGACCTGAAACCAGAAAATATTTTATTTGTGACGTCTGACTACGTAGAAGAGTATAACCCCAAACTGGTGAGTTGCTGTCCTCTTCCCCCGCCTCCCCCTCCGTACTGGGCTGGGTTTATTTGGTCACTTGCACCCCATTGTGTTTTGTTTCAGAAATGTGATGAACGCAGACTAAAAAATCCAGACATCAAAGTTGTGGACTTTGGGAGTGCAACATACGATGATGAGTATCATAGCACTTTGGTGTCTACAAGACATTACAGAGCTCCTGAGGTTATCCTAGGTCAGTAGAAGTCTGTTGGGCTGCTCTTCCAGCACAATTCCTGTACGCTGTTGAACAGTGCCGCGGAAGCGTGGCCTGTCTTGCTTCAGCTGGCGCAGGCTGGTATAACCACAAACCTTCTGGATCTTTTTGCAGCCCTGGGCTGGTCACAACCGTGTGATGTGTGGAGCATAGGATGCATTCTCATAGAGTATTACCTTGGATTCACAGTATTTCCGGTAGGTAACTTACTTCGGGCAACGGCTGACTGCAGCCTCTCTTTTTTCCTTAATCCGAAACTGGTTGCAGGGTGCAGTCCAAAGCGCTGTAAGGCTAGAGTACGGGTCTCCATAACCGCCCTAACAATGCACAAAAATGGTTTCTCTTGCTTTGCCTCCAGACCCATGACAGCAAGGAACACCTGGCAATGATGGAGCGAATACTGGGCCCTCTGCCAGATCACATGATAAAGAAAACCCGGTAATTCTATTTTTCCATTTAAATTAATTTAAATTTCCATTTAAATATAGTTTAAATTAAACTATATTCAGATTCAGTTTAATAGTAAATTTGAAAAAAAAAAAGTTTAAGAAACTCATCCTTTTGCACTATTTAACAAGCTGGCCACTCTTGTGGAACTTGCCCAGATCAGTTCCCAAGCTGTGACCAAACATGCTGGTAAACTCCTAGTGAAGGGACAGAACAGGATCTTTGAATAACAAATGCTGTCTGTTTGTTTAAGGAAACGCAAATATTTCCGTCACGACCGGCTGGACTGGGATGAATACAGTTCTGCTGGTAGATACGTCTCAAGGCGCTGTAAGCCCCTCAAGGTAAGAGGACAGAGGGAAAAGGCTTTTGGGGCAAGGAGCCTTAAGTGCACTAAGAAGATCGTAAACCCATGTTTTGTTGTTTCCTTCACAAAGGCATTCATGACCTGCCATGATTCTGACCACGAGAACCTCTTTGACCTCATTGAAAAGATGCTGGAGTATGACCCAGCCAAGCGCATTACTCTGGAAGAAGCGCTGAAGCATCCTTTCTTCTTCCCACTGAAAAAGGAGAAGAGGGGGCTGTCTCCAGTGGCCGAGCAGGCTGACGCAGATGTCAGTCCACCAAAGAAACTTAAAAAATTTTAAATATTTATTGTGTACAGTTATTTTGTAAACGTCTTATTTTGTATTAAGACTTTTTGGATACTGAAGTTTAATCCAGCTGCTGGCATAAAACTTATTTAAGGAAA
Organism: Egretta garzetta; assembly: GCF_000687185.1. Lineage (NCBI taxonomy): Eukaryota > Metazoa > Chordata > Aves > Pelecaniformes > Ardeidae > Egretta > Egretta garzetta. The sequence continues at coordinate 942,008 of NW_009260410.1, forward strand.
AGATACTGGTAAACCTGGTTGTGTTTCCTCAGAAAATAAAACAAAAAAATCTCAGGACAGTTGCACTTTGAACATGAGGAAAAGTGCACGCTCTCCTATGTAAAAGGGGCCCCCTGCCGGCACGGCCGCCTCACTGCAGTGGAATAGCTGAAGCCCTAGGACTCGTTTTTACCCTTCACTGTGACTGAGGCTTCCTTCCTGGGTAAGAGACCAGAGACAGCTCTTGACCGTAAGTGTAAGGATGGCCTTTATTTGTTAAAAAAAAAAAGTTACAAAGGACAATCACTGTAGTATTGAACAGATTGCAGTGTGATCACATTTTTTTTTTTTTAAGTTTTAGTAGGTGCACGCTGTTACCGGTATTTCAGTTAATGCTCATTAGCTTACACCAGTATAGACTTCACTTTCACCAAATTGTTCTTGAAGGAGGAGCTGTCCTGAGAATTGCCATAGGAGAAGTCAAAGTTGTGGGGAGCAGCTAAACTGTTTGGTCTAATGTGTCAACTGCCAGCATAAAACAATCTCTCAGCTTCAAGGGGAGGGGGTAGAGTTTTGTCCACCTTGCCTTCCAGTCATGCAGTTAATCACAGAGCAGCATGAGCAAGCTGCCCCTGCCCCAGCTTTTGGGCAGCTCCATGGGGAAGGGTCTCTGCACAAGCAAAGGGGCAGGAGCCCCCAGAACAGATGCCCAGCGGCAAGGCAGCCCCGTGGGCCACCAGCCATGCCAGGCAGCAGGCTCTCAGATGCCACCCATCACGCCCCACCCTGGTGACCTGATTCACCAGCTCAGCCCCTCTCCCCAGGAGTGGGGCAGCTGCCAGGCCCAGCAGCTGGATGAGGGTTGCTTTATGCTGGAAGTGTAGCAGAGGGCTGACAGAGCCCTGGGGGCAGGGACAGCCACCCACAGCCAGGGCTAGTTGGAGTAAGCGAGAGGGATTGAAGTATCGGACCAAGTTACCACGCAAGCCAGGGCCTCTTCACTTTGGAGGCTTTTTACAGTTTAATTTGCAAACAGAACTGCCATAAATCTCATCACCCTATCATGTCTACTCCAATATCGATAGAAAACCCAAGGGGTAAAATGGATTTCATTGTGGAAGGCCTTAAATTACATTGTTACAGTAGAAAATACAGGAGGTAGAATATAACTGAAAGGACAAATGCAGGTTAGAGTCAAATCTATAATGGCTCCTGTAAGCTACTTAAAACATGGTTTTAAAAACTAAACCCAGAACTTCAATGATTATAGAAAACAGTTAAAATAAATTGCCATGAGAGCCCTTATATCATGCTTGATACAGGGAGGTAGGATGTAAGAATCAGAAGGATGCATGAGACATGACACTTATCTACAGCTCCTGTTTGCTTGACCGAGGACAGAGTTTCACAGGTCAGTCACCCTCTTCAGCTTCAGACTCCGACTCTGCACCAGAGAGACTTCTTCAGCAGGCTGCCAGCACGCCCCAAGTTCAGCCCCGCGCCCCGTCCCACCCAAGAGCTGCTATTGGATCCACATGGATTTCATTGGCAAGCTTTTCCAGCCAGTGCTGGGGGGCACCCCTAGTCTCAGAGTGGCAATTAACATCCCCCCCGCCCCAAAACAAAGCATTACTGCACTAAGGGTCCCAAAACGAACAAGCTCAACTGGGGAACTAAGCAGCCGGTTACCTTCTTCAGCATTCTTGAGCCATTCAACAAACTTTTTTTTCTGCTCCAGGAAA
>NW_009260410.1:943762-944322 GCF_000687185.1 Egretta garzetta
CAGGATGGGTTCTTCGCTCAGAACTTCAGCTGTAAGGGGCACGAGGGCAGTATTAACACAGCAAGCCACGGACCACCAGCTTCTGAGAACCCCTGCCAGGCAGCCTTTGCCTCCTCCCCTCCACAACACACCCTCCCACACAGGGAGCGCCTGCTATTTTAAAGTGCTGAGAACCATGCGTTTCAGCTTGGCTGCTGGGGGCTTCCTGAGCACTGCACCTAGGAGTTGCACTCCCACTAACAGCCTCGAGCGTTTCATAGCTACTTGAGATGATGCACTTTCAGGAAAGCCTCAGTCAACTGCTAAGAACAGATGCAAATTCTTTAAAACCCAAATTACACCACAGGAAGTGTTTGAGTTTTTAAATTTTACAAGTACAATATAATCTTCAGTTTAACAACAAGTTTCCTCACCTTCCTGTGGTGTTTCCACAGGTGCACAGCATGTTTTTCAGTAACACCTTTTAACAGCCATTTAACAGAGCCTACAGCACCTCAGAACACTTTGGTGGTTTCAATCTCTGGCTGTTCAGTCAGTGTTGAGAGAGAGAACTAAGAAGA
>NW_009260410.1:944332-953403 GCF_000687185.1 Egretta garzetta
TTTCCCTAACTTAAAAGGGCCAAAGAGCCTTAAAATCTAAATTTAGCTTTGATTGACCACAACTCCTAATTAAATCTAGTAGACAGGCAGCATCTTTGTCTAGAGGAGCACCTCCCCATATGCTAAGGACAGCCACATCCACCTTTGCGAACAAAAGATAGAAAATTCCTCAGCTCATGAAGTGCAATGTTGTAGCACCGATCTTCCCTAAAGGTCACAGGCTTTAAAAAGCCCAACCAAACAAAAACCAAGCCCCTGACCCCACAGAAAGTTACCTTTATAGAAGAGCACCACTATTTTCTGGAAGGCCTTCATGAAGTGAATGTTGTCATAACAATACTCCTGAATCTTCAACAGAAGAGTCAGCTCTGATTGACCTTGGGTAGTAAAGGCAGCAAGTAGAGGGCTGTATTGCTGTAACAGGAACAACAAAGTGGCACACGCAGAGCGCGTCACATTTATCGCCTGACGAGACTGGTTTCGCACAGTTTCCATCAGTCACTGCTCAGAAATTTGCAACCCCCGCCCCACCCAGGGTGCTTCTGCAGCAGCCAGACCGCTTTGGCCTCCGTAACTTGGACTACGACAGCACAGTTATGAGGGGAAGAATTCCCCGTCTCATGCTGCCTTTGCATTAGGAAGGCTGTAGGTTTTAACTCATTTAAAAGGGAGCTGGAAACAGAGGAAAGCCCAAGCCCTACCCAACGGCTGCAGGAGCCCATACTTAAGTTACAATACCTTCAAGTGCTTAATGGCTTGCTCTGCTACCAGCTCCTCCTTTTTGTTCCACTCCACCGTGCTCATTACACTTGACCAGATTATGGCTACCACAGTCTGTTCCGAGATGTTGTTTTTCTTCATCTCCTCCTTCACGTACAAGATTATCTGCCAGTTCAAATAAAAGCGTCAACGCACAGGCCGCATAGGATGCTAAGATGAATTAAAACTTCTGTTCTAAAGGCAACCTAGAAGCCTTTAGAAGCACAAACCACCCCCTTGGTCATACAGCAGGATTCAGGACATTAAGGAAAGACTATGAAGCTAGTATCAAAACACCCTGGTCCTAATTTTAATTCGTAGTGAGAGCTAAATGTTTAATTCAGTATTTAATTAGGCATATATCTTCAGATTAGTATGAGATACTATCATATTTCAGATAATTTGTGCTAAGTTCCTACAGAAAAAAAAGGAAAAAACCCAACCCCACACCTACACCTTGTCTACAAATACTTACATCCTTGAATGGATCTCCCCGTGACATCTGCTCCTGAAGTTCTTTCTGCAGCTCTTTCCGAGCTCCTATGGTTTGCTGGTTCCGAACATACTCGGAAAGTTCTTTTAGTCCTGCTTCAGTGAAGTACTTGGAGAAGTGTTCAACACTTTGTTTGTTGGCTGGGAAGAGTTCCTGAAAACAAAGTGTACAACAACTCTTTCACAGAAGAAATGCGTGTGGAGTACTTTGCTGGTAAATGCTGTTTACTAAACTGGCTGAAGTAGTAAATCAGTCATTTCAGTGGTACTCACCATCAGCCTGTTATCCATGTTTACTTTACGAAGACTGACAGCCACTGCATTAATATCTTTCTCATTGATCCATGATTTGAACAGCTTGACTGCAAAAGCTGCAGAAACACCTGTGCAACAGGAATAGCAGTATTATTATGAAATTATCCGAAAACAAAGGGAATCGTAGGGCCTGAGAATACAGGGCACCCAGTCTGCAAGACCCCTACTCAAAGCAGCAGCAGCAGCTGTGCTCAGAGGCAGCCCTAGCACAGTCTGCAGTACCACTGCCCAAGGATGCTGCAGCCTCCAGCACATTGGGAGTTTTCGCACCACTCAGCATCATGAAGGCTTCACTGTCCTGAACTCGACTTGGCTACCACAGTCTGTTCCGAGATGTTGTTTTTCTTCATCTCCTCCTTCACGTACAAGATTATCTGCCAGTTCAAATAAAAGCGTCAACGCACAGGCCGCATAGGATGCTAAGATGAATTAAAACTTCTGTTCTAAAGGCAACCTAGAAGCCTTTAGAAGCACAAACCACCCCCTTGGTCATACAGCAGGATTCAGGACATTAAGGAAAGACTATGAAGCTAGTATCAAAACACCCTGGTCCTAATTTTAATTCGTAGTGAGAGCTAAATGTTTAATTCAGTATTTAATTAGGCATATATCTTCAGATTAGTATGAGATACTATCATATTTCAGATAATTTGTGCTAAGTTCCTACAGAAAAAAAAGGAAAAAACCCAACCCCACACCTACACCTTGTCTACAAATACTTACATCCTTGAATGGATCTCCCCGTGACATCTGCTCCTGAAGTTCTTTCTGCAGCTCTTTCCGAGCTCCTATGGTTTGCTGGTTCCGAACATACTCGGAAAGTTCTTTTAGTCCTGCTTCAGTGAAGTACTTGGAGAAGTGTTCAACACTTTGTTTGTTGGCTGGGAAGAGTTCCTGAAAACAAAGTGTACAACAACTCTTTCACAGAAGAAATGCGTGTGGAGTACTTTGCTGGTAAATGCTGTTTACTAAACTGGCTGAAGTAGTAAATCAGTCATTTCAGTGGTACTCACCATCAGCCTGTTATCCATGTTTACTTTACGAAGACTGACAGCCACTGCATTAATATCTTTCTCATTGATCCATGATTTGAACAGCTTGACTGCAAAAGCTGCAGAAACACCTGTGCAACAGGAATAGCAGTATTATTATGAAATTATCCGAAAACAAAGGGAATCGTAGGGCCTGAGAATACAGGGCACCCAGTCTGCAAGACCCCTACTCAAAGCAGCAGCAGCAGCTGTGCTCAGAGGCAGCCCTAGCACAGTCTGCAGTACCACTGCCCAAGGATGCTGCAGCCTCCAGCACATTGGGAGTTTTCGCACCACTCAGCATCATGAAGGCTTCACTGTCCTGAACTCGACTCTTCTTGCTGCAATTTAGGAAGGAGCCTAAAGACACAACACACCTTCTGCACCCTGAAAGGTCCCTCTCCAAAATACAGTACCGCCCAGCAAGGCAGCCCCCAGTGTCAGGCAGGGAAGGCCTACACACACGCATTCTGAAGAGACTCGTTTTCTAAAGACTCAGCAAGACCTGCCAGCTTGCAAGGCAGCATGTTTTCCTTTGCTAATCCTGTAGTAACCAGATGGAAATAGTGAGCTGCAAGGGTGTATGTACTGTTCACCTATTTGTCATGGTTCTGTCCCCCCATCCCTCCCTAAAGGAGGAGTTGGGCAACACCTACCTTCTTTAACCAAGTTCTCATTGTAAAGACTGTTGAGAATTGATGCGTTAAGTGTCCCGTTGGCTAGCAGAATACCCGTCAACATGGCCAGTTTGTTCCGCTCAGACTCTGAGAATCCTTTCAGGAACAGCAGCAACTGCAAGAGGGAATAGGAAGAGTTGCCATAAAACTACCACCTCTCACTAATGTTTGGCTACTGTCTCCACGTTAGACACTTTTGTTTCAGTCAAGCCATTCAACTAGCAGAAGCACTGGTTCACTGGTAATCTTCTCCACCAGTCATACAAGCTAGCTGGTTTTCTATTACCAACTTAAGTGTTCTATTTTAATAATCCATTGTACGATAACACTCGTCTGTATAGCATGATCAACTAGCAGAATTTGAAGGTTTATTTGTCTGCTGATAAGGACCTACTCCATACCTTTTTGACTTCATCTTCAAAGCCTTTCTCCAGGTACTTGTAACGCCTGATTAGCTTGTTAAAAACCTAAAAAGACAGAGAGTGTGTTATTTTTGCTCCGAACTATTATTTAATTAGAATTTTAAAAGTCAAGTTCAGTGAAGTTGGCCCGAACTCTTTAGAGCACTTTTAACTTAGACCAGTGCTACTCTACCTCTTCTAGGAAGCTTCTAAAAGCCATGTATTATTTTTGCTTAAACTTTCAACTATACAAACATTTCATTTTTGATCAATAAACAGTTGAAGTTAAATTGTACTCAATTCAGAACTAACCTGAGCAAACGCTTGCATGGTTTCTAGGTCTTCCTGTGCTGCAAACACACAGACGTTTGTGCGTGTCATGTCATCTGCCAGGGTACCACCTGGGGCTAAAGAAGGGTTTCAGTATTAGTGGTATTACTCCCCAGCAAGAGTACTGAGTAGTCTCCACAGTAAGAATTCCAACACCCATAACACACAACGCTTTGTCCTTTCATGATGAACGAATGACTGGATCACTGAAGACACCCCTACATTTCCATCTGCTCCACTGCTGCAGTGGAACTTCAAAATCGTAGCTTACTATGATCGTATAAATATTCTGACCCCCTACTGCTAACTGGATTGGCAACACATCTTGTTTACATATGCATAAGTTAACATGACCACCATGAGCTCCTCTTCCCTTAAAGGAAGCCACTTGCTTAATCCTAGCAACTGTCTTAGCATCTGCCGCAATAGACCTGCTTTGTAAGTAAATGTCTTTTAAATAACAGAGTAAGTCACAACAGGAGATGAAACACAGAGAGGGTTGTTCAAAATTCAGTGCCCCAGAGATGAGTTTGAAACTTCAGTCTTGAAAGGCACTTCAGCTTTTTAGCTGCCAATTAGAAGATGCTTCTTTACCAGTCCTCTTCAGTTTAATACAGGCATTTGACCGGTAGCCAGGCTGCCTCACTAACCAGGGTGAATTCAAGTCACCAGCTCCAGTACTAGCCTATATATAAGGGAGATCCTTTTGTTATGTATTAGTCAGAAGCATGACTTAAAGATGGAGATAAGCATTAGTGGTAAGAATATTAAAAGGCAGTAAGGCAACAGGATACCAGGTTTTATTTTGGCCTTGTCTGACTAAAGATCAAAGCTAGACTACTTAGCTACTTGTTACAGAGAGGGAGTTGAGTAAATGACCCCTGTATCACCATTAATGCAGCAATGCATTCTTCCCTTTTTCCCCTCAGCCTCATTCCTAGGAGGAACACTTCCTAATACAGTATGCACTGGTTAAGACTCTTGAATGTAAACCCACAGATTGTAACAATTTGTACATTAACAATTTCAAGCAGACAAGTTTACTTACTCATGCTACCAGCTCTTGCAACATCAGCAAAAGAGCCTCTTGCCAAAAGGAACAACACAGTAACTTCAGTCTACATAACACTGCTCCGATACACAGCTTTGAGATAAGCAGGCACATTTACTGAAGTTAAACCATTTTGAAAGCCTTGCTTTTCAGCATTTGTTGGAGCAAGTCACTTGACATTTCTAAAGCATCAGAGTGAAGACCACCTGAACATGCAACAGATGCACCCTCCCAAACCAGCCACCCCCACTGCAGAACTGCCATCCACAGCCTGACTGTGGCTCAGAATCAGGTATTTTCTCTCCTGCCCCTATGCATTCAGGTAATTTGAATTCCGTTTCTGCTACATTACAGAACATCATCTTCAACTGCCAAATTTCTCATTTGAATCCCTCCCCTGACCCCCGCCAGCTATTGCATAACAAATGCTAAAATCTGAGAGAGACCTTTTCCTGGCTAGGCAGACAACATAAAGGGGCCTCTTCATGGCCTGTATTTTAAGTGGGTCCCTGCCATTTGAACCCCTTCTCCGCTAAACAGTATTTAGTCACATAGGAAATGCGAAGTCTAAATCTAGAAGTACCACTTTTTTTTTTTCTTTTTTTTTTACTTTTCAACCTCATTTAGCTTCATCTACTTCTTACCTGGTCAGTGAGTATCTATTCCGCTCTTTGCTCTTTACACACAGTGTGCACATGAGTTTAAAAGATCTTTTGTCATCACATTTCACTTCCCCAGTTTCCTGTGTTTTCTGCTGACTCAACCACCCTCTCATTTCTCGCTCCCTGACATCTTCTAGCGCCCATGACCTCACTACTGCCAACAACAAATGATTTGTAATAGCATTTCCAAGACTAGGCATATCAGATTCTTCACCCTCTCATTTCTTGCTCCCTGACATCTTCTAGTGCCCATGACCTCACTACTGCCAACAACAAACGATTTGCAATAGCATTTCCAAGACTAGGCATATCAGATTCTTCTGTAAACAGTATTACTTTCCAAAATAACAGCGTTGGGTGCACACAGAATCTTTCAGGGCAACTCCGCTGGCCTTGTGACCACAGACCACACACCTGAAACAAGCATTCATCCAGCCCACATCGGCAGAAGCACAGGATCATATCAGAATCTTTCAGGGCAACTCCGTTGGCCTTGTGACCACAGACCACACACCTAAAACAAGCATTCATCCAGCCCACATCGGCAGAAGGGAACTTGACTACAGAGTCAAGATCCACTCCTGGTTAAAAAAAAAAAAATCCAGTATTTTCCTTTAAGCCAAGTTTATACAGTCTACACTTTGAAGAATGCAAACTGACTCAAGCAAAAGCGCAGCAGGCTATACAGAGTATTTCTACAGTAACCCAATTACTCGGTCAGTCACTAAGATGGTCAGATAGTTTACCACAGATAACTTAAACCCTTTTCTACATAGCCAATAGGCTCTTTAGGAGAGTTTTTAGACCAGAAAGAAAACTGAGCTTTTGTAGAGTCAAGTGAACAAAGGCTGAGAGCAGCCCCATCAAAGGCACTTACCCAGCATTCCACCAGCCACCAAGATGTCGAAAAGCGTTTCTGCATAACGGCGATAGTCAAGTTTTGCACCAGAAGCATCAAGAAACTTTGCTACTGCCTCCAAGTCAGTGCCAGTTTCGGTTAAACCTTGAATAATGCAGTCCTGGAACTGAGTAGGGTCAAACCTCTCTTTTTCATCTGTAAAGACAAAGCATTGAAATGAAGTTGCCACATGCAGCTGTTTAATGGTTTTTAAAGTTTGTAATTTTAATTCTATTGAACAACAAAACAAAACTTGCACTAGCAAGCCTGAAGTTAAACAGAACTGATATCATTCCAGTCTTCCAAGACAACTGGTATTAACTAGCACAACTAGTGACTTAACAGTGTAGCTAAAAATGAATTTTAGTGGCCAATATAGCAGTAAGAAGTTTTACCGCTTTCACTCCCCTATTCAGTCAAGGCTGGAGAAAGGCTATCAAAAGCTGAAACATTCCTTAGTTGCCTCTAATTGAATTCTTACACTACTTTTACCAAGAAGAACAGCTGTTTGTGATGACCATTAGCTGGCTCTAATAAAGCTTATCTGACTTCTCAGTCAGATTCTTACACCCCCGTTCACATGTTTGATCGCTATTTACCTCCAAAAAGAGGGCCTTAGCTGCATGCTGGAAGGCAATTCTTACTACGTGCCCCTACAATTTTGTGTATTTGACTCCATTACTCGTGTTCCATTTCAGCCCTCTGGGACTCTCGCTGTTTTGGACAAAATATTCTGGCTGAAAAGCTGCATACCATTGTCACATTAGAGTCAACTGACAGTACTTGCTTTTTGGCTGTGAAGACCATCCCCTCCTCTTAACATGGAGTTAAATGAGTCTGAAGCAATTGCTTTTTCTCAAGCACATGGGCAAAATGTAAAAAACTGAGCTAACTTCTCAGCTTTAAATAAACATGAAATGATGAACTGTAATTACACATCTATTTAGCATCCTTTATTGTCCAAGCAGAACACATGCTTCGTCACATTTGAGATACACCAGCTGATCATAGCCTCATTTTCACTATGGGTACAGCACAGTTAACATGCAACAAATCCACCCATGTAACTAACAGAAAGCCTTAAATGGAAGAGGTCTTCAGCTTCACTCATTTCAATTTGCCCTTAGATTATGCAAACCATGAGAGGAAAAGCTTCCAAAGAAGCAGACCTCAGCTACAAATCTTACTTTGAGTGCTGTCTATAACAGCTTAGCCAGTTGTGTCAGCATCTGTTAGCAACCTTTCTGCAAGGGGCATGCTAGCTTCCTTACATTCAATGCAAGTCTCAACACGTTGGTTAGCAGCTCGGTGGAGGTGTAGAAATACTGTATCAGTTATTTTCCAGGACAGATCCATGAAGCTCATTGTTACCAGAGAATTGCTTGGAGCCAAACTATAGTTAAATGCTTAGAAAGAGACAAAACCCCAGAACTCTAGCGCTTCATCTGCTGGACAGACTACATCCAACTCTCTCACTTCAACAGCTTCTCAAGGTACTTTAACATTAAAATAGGCTCTGTAAGTCAACGTGTACTCCTGTACAACTTAATTGCTACTTCAGTATGTACAGCATCCTTAGTGTTGTCAGTCTGAGCTGGAACACTGCTAATGTATTAATAAAACAGTATTGAACAGAAATTCTTAAGATCTGTCCCCATTTTCTCTTTAAGAAAACACCACCAAAACACTAAATTACTCATCACACCTCTTCAGTCATCAACTCTTCCATGGGAGTAATTGCGTACACACAGAGATATGCACTTGCACAGCCCACACTTCGGGGTTTTGTTGGTTCGTTGGGGGGGTGGTGGTGGTTTGGTTTATTTGTTTTTTTTTTTTAATTTAAATCAGGTATTCTTATAGCATTAACAGGACAATGCAACTTTTAGCCAGTGGCTAACACTGAAATTCCTACTAGGTCAGATGCTCCGTAGACGTATGTATTAACCTGCAACAAGCCTGTGCTGGAGTTCCCCTGTAATTCAGGGGTACTAGATGCTTCTGCTTTCAGCCCAAACACACTCAGTGCAGTTCTAGAATGACTGCCTCTTAGGCCGAGGTTATCATAGTAAATTCAGCTACAACTGTTAACCGCCAAGTTTATTTTTTATTAGTGCAGAGAACATTCCAGCACCCTGAGTTAGCCTCAAAAACTTTGCATTTAGCATGGTCTCATTTAAAGGATTTATGAGAAGAGCATAAAGGCATTACTTTGTTTATTGACAGAAACCAACTTTTTACGGGGGGGCCTCCACAAAAGGCCACACACGCAGCCCCGACAGCAGGTGCTGACAGCACACGTGCTGCAGCTCGCTTACCTCTCTTTCTAGTTTTAAAACGCTGGCCTGATAGCGTCGGCTTCTGCGGCTTTTGATTATTCATAAAAGACACCCTGCAAGGAAGCAGAAACACAGCTCAGCATCCCGACCTCGGAGCCAGCCTGCCTGCCTGCCCG
>NW_009260410.1:954476-964488 GCF_000687185.1 Egretta garzetta
GGGGGGAAGGTCTGCAGCGAGCAGGGCTCGCCCCGCTGGGGAGAGGCGTTATCGGGCTCGGAACGCAACCGGCTCGCTGTCCTCAACCACATCCCCACCCCGTTCCCTGGTCGGGGTCAGCCCGCCCTGGGAAGTGTCCCAACAGCAGGTAAGTACGAACGAGGTAACAGAACAAGAGGCTGCCTTGGAAGAGGAAGGAATTTCCACAAAAACTACCATAAAACAGACCACCAGAGCACCATCACTCGGGCGGCAGCTTGCCCCGCGGAGAGGGCAGCAGCTGGCGGCTGAGCCATGCACACCCTCCCCGTGTCTGTCATCGGAGATGAAGCTGTTTCATAATGGGCTGATTTCCAGTCAAAGTGCTGTTTATTTGCCTGCAAAATGTGCAAAGGCTGATGCTTGCCAGCATTGTGAGAGTTGTAGTTCATAAATTTAACTGCAATAACATGCAGTCCATTGCCCAAGCTGCTCACCTGGAGTACTGCGTCCAGCTCTGGAGCCCTCAGCACAAGAAGGACATGGAACTGTTGGAACGGGTCCAGAGGAGGGCTACAAAAATGATCCGAGGGCTGGAGCACCTCTCCTATGAGGACAGGCTGAGAGAATTGGGCTTGTTCAGTCTGGAGAAAAGAAGGCTACGGGGAGACCTGATTGCGGCCTTCCAGTACCTAAAGGGGGCCTATAGGAAAGATGGGGAACGTCTTTTTAGTAGGGCCAGCTGTGTTAGGACAAGGGGAAATGGTTTTAAACTAGAACAGGGTAGGTTCAGGCTAGAGGTAAGGAAGAAATTTTTTACAATGAGGGTGGTAAAACACTGGAACAGGTTGCCCAGAGAGGTAGTGGAGGCCCCATCCCTGGAAACATTCAAGGCCAGGTTGGACGGGGCTCTGAGCAACCTGATCTAGTTAGCGGTGTCCCTGCTCACTGCAGGGGGGTTGGACTAGATGACCACTAGTGGTCCCTTCTAACCCTAAACATTCTATGATTCTATGAAAAAAGAATGTAATTGGGTTTTGGCTTCTCCGAGGTTGTCATTCAACGTTCAATAGCATGTTGATTGGATGTGTGAGAACAGGAAGGCCGTGCGATTGGGCAAACAGCAGTAAGCAGAACAACTAATAGGGCATCAGCGTATTAGTTCAGATGCTAAGGAAGAAAACCTTGGAAGTATCCAGGGTGAAAACTGGGCACCGTCAACATCAAAGGGAGTTTTGCCATCGACTTCAATATTTTAAGATTTCACTCCTAATCTTAGAATTATTTGTTCAGCAGAAACATGGCTTTTAAAGGGGAAAATACCAATCAATATATCCTTTCCCGTTCATCGGGTTATTTACCAAGAGCTGTAAAAGCTTCCTGCCAGGGTAAATTGACTTGTGTTTTAGAGGGGCTGATGTCTTAATTGATTAGGCTTAGAAAAAATCAGACTCGTAAAACAGCTTTAGACAAAACTTATGTCAAGCCATTTTTGTTCTTCTTTTAAACATAGAATAACTGGCAGAAAATCTGCTAGCCCAGGCCCGATTCTTGCTTTCAAATGGATTACATATTCCAGTTTCAGATTTGACAAGCTGTTTCATATAATTTACTTGATGTGTGCGTCAGGGGATCAGCAACATTAATTATTTCTGTGTTAAATTTATGCCCAGAATGGCTGTTCTTGATTAGCATTCATGTCAGATGCTGTACAAATATATATATGCTATATATATAAAGAGCACTCTATTCCAAAAGGCATATTTGACCGTTCTTTCATTTGTGCTTTCCTTCAAATAAACCAGGTTTTCAGCAACTATCAGAGCTTCTGTATGTTTACTAGGTCTCTCTTTTTCTTGTGAGGGGAAGTAATAAAAGTTCATGAAGCTTTACAATTTTAAGCTCACACCTTTGTCAATATCATACCTGCTGCACTGTTAGGTCCTAGATTTGCTATTAGAGTTGTAATAATTTCTTCTTTCCTCAGATCCTGATAAGATCACTTCATAAAGACTTAGTGTATTTGAGTCTATACAGACAGAATTATCAGTTAAAAGCTACTCATACATAGAAGTGGTTCCTTAGTTCCAGGAGTGCAGGCCTTCTCTACTGCAGTTAAAACAGAGGTTCTTTCACTAGCAATTCTAATAACAGGTCTCATCCTATTCTCAGGCTGTAAAGCAGTCTGTCTGTTAGCAGACAGCATAAACCAACCCAGTATGTTAGCGTAGGTCCTTTAAGTACTGTCTAAAAAACATACACTGCCAAACTCGCACAGCAGCGTGACTAGAAATGCCTACCAGACTGAATGTAGCCACATGCACCATAGCCTCCATGCTGATACAGGACACGAGGTGCAATTGCAACTCAAGTTCTTTGCTCCCCCAAAAAGGGCAAACCACTAAACTAACCTAGAGATTGCAAGCTTCTCTCTAGACCTTACACAGCTGCCAAAGTTCCACTAGGTGTAAAGTACAATGTTCCTTTGACTAAAGCTCTTGAAATGACCAGTTACCAGGTGCATAAACAGAGCAAGTCACTGTGCTCCAGGAAAAGGGGAAAGTGGGGTCACCTGCACAACCATGACTTTTTAATTAAGGTCATCCCCAGCCCTATTTCTTTTTTATCCCAACAAACTGCTTCCTCGGCTGTGAAACTTTTCTTTTGTCTTGTCTGGCCTAGCAGAGCGGTTGTTGCACCTCTCAGCTAAACTGTGATTTTTCAGAAGGAAGCAAGAAGTGTTGTCCTTTGGGGCTCTTACACAGTGTTCTAAGGGATCTATATCAGCCACTCACAACCTGGGGAACACACCAATTCTGGTAATTTTTTTTCAGTAGACATTCTTTGAAAACCTTATCCCTGAATATATCTGTTTAGGAAAGCAAATAAGCATTCCTTATCTGCCCATACAGGAGGTAGAAGAGATTACGTTTAAAACTTGGAAAAGAGGAATCTTAGCTTTTATCTGCAAAACTATTTCATCCAAACAAAACAGGTTAGCTTGCATTTGATCCTGCTGTCTTATTCAATTGATTATCTTAAAGTAAGGCCATATCTCCAGTGAGGCTGCTTACCTTCCACTGTCTGTTCTTACCTGGACTACAGGCATTGCACAATCACCCAACCCAGCATTCATTCAGTTATGCTACCCTTACAGGTTAAAACTAGAGTAAAACTTGGAAGTGGTAAAATCACTATTTTGTACATTCTGCAAGAATGATATAAGCTGGATATATAAAACCTTGAAAGCTTTAAAAATAAGGAAAAAGTAAGCAGATGCTTGCCGTGCATGGACACATGAATGTAGAAATGGAACCACCATCCTTTTGGGAGCCAGAGTGCTTGTACTTGCATCTGGAAATAGAATACAATTTATCTCAGTTGTACAAGATGACTCTTCCATCTTATGAGCACCTCAATTGCAACAAATACAATTTCTTTAGATGAATATGTTAGGGGCTGCATCAGCCCAATAGAGGTGAGGCTGATACAGCTCCATTCCCCACGGTCCAACCAGTAGCAAGGCTGAATGTGTATTCTCAACAAGCAAACATGCAAACACATGCATAATACATATATACACACAAACACAGCTGGCCATGCAGGTCAACCAGACAGAAACACTCCGCACTCAGGAAGACACAAACAGCACCAACAGGCCTCACCCCATTCCCTTCTCTGACTGATTAGCATGAAGGTCTCTTAGTGGGAAATGTGCATACACACACACACACACACACACACACACACACACACACACACACACACACACACACACACGCACACTCCCCACACGCAGGATGCCTCCGGTAACTGGCCTTAGACACAGTCTATCCAGATCTCCCCCCTTGCTGTCACCCGTACGCAAGACCCCCAAGGCCCACAGCCCCACTCCAGCATGTCTGTTGCTATGAAATTCATTACTGCACCAGATTAATGGGAAAGCACCAGCCTCTCCAAGTCAGACACTTTGAACTTTAAGCCTCAGACACAGCTCATTCTTATTGTCAGTAGGAGCCAGATTTCATCTCACACCATTTTCATTGCTGTTTTTTCCTTGAAACAATATTGGTTCTAGATCACAGTTGCTTTTATTGAAGACATATTTAAGCAAATTCCGGTTAGCAGCCCAATGAAATCCCCAAAATACCACATTCAAAAATACCCCAAGGGAGATCACATCCAGAGGGAGGATTTTCACCTTAATACTTACAAATATTTGTTCATTCATTCTAAATCCAAGGCACTGATTGCTTTGGTACTCATTCTAAAATGAGACCATTTGTCTAAATCACAATTAAATAAAAAGCCAAGAAGATAAATCACAGATTATGAAAATTCATTTTAAGGAAAGGAACACAAAGACATGATAGTTCCTGCTGTCAGCTCCTTAAAGTCTTTGATATTATGAAATTGCAAAGCCTATTGCCAGTTGAGCTTTTCCCGTTAGCTGTAGTGTCTCACAATTTACCAAGAGAAAGGAACAGGAAAAGGTTACCAACATAAGCTAGCAATTTCCTTATTACTTGTAATATTAATTTATTTGTAAAGGAATACAATCTTATTGTACCTCTACAGATTTAGATAAATATAACTTATTTGAAGGTTTGTGCAGGTCACACTCTCTTCTATACTATGCTAATTTAAGCCTGCACTCTCACCCTTAAAATAAATGAAAATAGTTTATGTACATGAGTACAGGATCTGAACTAATGCAATACCTGTTGAGTATCTCCAGAGTTATTTCTTACGCTAGGGTTTTGGGTACCCCATGATGTTGCTAAATGTGTTCTTACTGTTAATTTTATTGCTTTGAACTATCAAATGTGAAAGTTGAATATTTATTTGTACGTATGTTGGCTCAACTCATTTCCTTTTCTCCCTCTCAAACACCTTTGCACTTGCTTTTCAGTCTCCTCTCCTCATGGGGATATGCTCCATCAATACTCATACAGCTGCTATTGCATCACTTTAAAACCTCCTTTCTAAAACAATGTCTGTCAGAGTGCCAGTAGTGTTGTTTGGCACAGCTGAGTTAAATTGTGAGCTGACACACCTATTTTTAACGATGAACTTCTATTGTTGTTGTGTCCTCTCAGCCCTGCTCCCCTTCACCTTTTCATCTCAGTCACCTGCTGCACATCTTGCGCAAACCTGATGATGGTTCCAATGGGCAACCCCATTTCAGAATGAAAATTTTAGATAAGACCACCATGAGGTTTTACAGATGTGGTGGTCTGTCCCCATCTATCTTTGCTCACTAATCTATGTTATCCCAGAAAGCCTCACCTCTGTCACAAACTTCACTCAAAGCTGGTACTGGGAACCTGTCCTACTGTTTAACCCTTCCTACCTCCAGTACACCTCCCTCACTTTTTGCCTTCTCCTTACCTACAGAAGAATGCATCAGCCATGTCCTGCTTCACTCCCCTACTTGCTGGGAACAAGGAGCAAAACTGTGGGTAAGGCAAAGGAGAGGAGGCGTGAGCATGGACAATGCAGTGAATAGCAGTGACTTTATTCCAGCTCTGAGAGAGGCCAAAGTTGATAGTAGTTCAGAGAGAGCTAATGGTATGGAGCAGGCCTGAGACGGGCTGCCAGGAAGCAGAGAACTATACTAAAGTGTTACTGTGATTACTGTGGTAGTAATAATGTCAGTGTCTAGAAAACATTTGGCAGCATGTACTTCTAGATTTTCTGTTCTGCTGTAATATTGATACATTGCCCATCACTAATTTGTACAGTGTCTAATTCTGATCTTTGGGATCTAGAACAATAGAAAGAGAGGATAACAACAGCTGTGCAATGGTACTACTTGTGATCTGCTCTTCATTGCAGATATTTTCAAAATTGCATGCAAATTATTTGAAGTTCATGGGGTAATTCCAGAACTATTCCAGTGTAGCATGGAACACAATTTGATTTAGAAATAATTTTTTGTTTCAAAATGAGAGGTCTCTTACTTGGCAGGACAATAGAACTGATGCTTATATCTTATTCTACAAAGATGGAGATATATATATATAAATGTATTATTAATGCTTTTGGTCAGTAATTGGCTGAAGGAGTCACCTGGTTGTTTGATTCTTAGGGAAGCAGTATTAATCTATATTGATGGCTCACAGCTTATAGGTTCCAAGTTTATCTTTTGGAATCTGAAAGAAAATATAAAGAAAACAACATCATTTTGCTAAGGGGAAAGAAAACTTACTGTAATTCACAAAGGCATGTTCCTTATCAGCCATTTAAATGTCACTGCATGCACAAATCCCCACATTCTCATATTATCATGAAATCAACCAAGTTACCTCTAGACAACAGTGGCACACTTGTAATTGAACAGGTAATGAAGTGCTTCTCTCCATAGCACAGGCAAGCTCACAGCCTGAAAGGCTGAGATTAGAGGAACTGGCACATGAAGTTCCATTATGCAACATGGTTTAATGAGACTGCATTAAATCATGGAGGCCATGATGCTTGCAAGGAAATCCTACATTTCTGAGGGCGTTCCTGGAGATAGAACATCAGCTTCTGATGACTGGGTAACAACTTCACCATTATTTAAATTCTAAGTTGTTAGCAAGTGTTTGCACAACACCTAGCCCACAAAGGTTCTTGTTCTTGGTTACAACTTCTGTTAATATGGGAAGTTCTATCACTGTGAAAGACTTCACTGCTGGATATCCTGCACAGAAGGAAATAGAAGTGGATGGATGGGGAATTCACAGCCCCAACCTCCAGGCAGGCTGAGGTGAGGAGGTCTCTAGCTGGCTGTCATTGGAAGACATAGGGGCCTGCAGGTTTGCCTGATCCAGTTTGTGTCCCTTTTCACAGAGAAATTTTCAGCCTATGGTGCAACACAGTTGCTCAAACTCAGATCTGTGGAGCTTTTTAAGTTGAAAGCTTTAATTAATGGACCTTGTCACAATTTGGTCTAGTGTTTCCTATGTTCCTGGCCCCCAAAGCATTTGTTTAGTTTGCTTTCTGACTGGGTATGGATTGAAGGGAGAATGGCTGCTAAACTCTTGCTGTTCTTCTGTTTGATAATGGCTCCTATGCTTTACTCCTTTAATTTTTTTATTCCTTTTTTCCCTTTTTCTCTTCAACTTACAAATAAACAGAAATTTTGGACAAGTGACAATGTATTAAGCAACTCCAGATATATCTACTTTTACAGTGCCAAAAGGATGAGTGCAATAGAAAACCTGTTGAAGTGGCTAAAGCTATTATGTCAGAAAACGTCATCATTCCCATCTTGCACTCCTTCCTGAAGAAACTCTTGTGTGATCATTGTTGGCTAGGACAGATAGGGGGAGGGAGGTTCCTGCCTCATTGTCTTACAAAAATAAGTACTCACCAGCAGGCTAACGCTCTGTCCTGCCAACCCCTTCTAGTGAGGGAAGTGCAAGACATAAGAACAGATTGAAGGCACTACTCTGGAAAGAAAGACACAGAGAGCTGCTAGGGTGAGGGTATATTTTCTTGCCATTCTCATTTTGAAGAAAGCAGAGGCAAAGCACACAGGTGGTTATCCAAATAACTTCAGTCATCATGGGGAAAATGTCAATAAAAGGGCACAGTCCACCAGTTGCACATACCTGTTCCATCTGTGTGAGAGGGAAGATAGTAGCAGATAGTGGTATGTCAAAACCAGCCAAAGTTGGCACTGTGTTGCAATTTTGGAGTGGGTAGCTGTATCATTCTCAAACCTACACACCAAATCTACACAGGAATTATGGTACCTGAGACAGGCAGGAAATGGGCATCTTGCATATTTGTCAAAAAAAAAAAAAAAGCAGAAGATTGAGGTATCTAAAATCCATTGTCCTTCTTAGTCCCCATAATTTAGTGTCTGCTGAACGTCTCTTCATTCCAGAAAACAAAAAAGAGAGTATGACCTGAAGGTCAAGGTGGAGGGCTCTCATAAACCAGATGGAAATGGATTGTACAATGGGAATAAACATTGCTAGTCTCTGCTTTTTTACAAAAATCAAGGATGCATTCACTCAAGCATGTCTAGGAATACTTCTCAGATCATAACACAGAAAATGAGCTTATATGAAGTAACTGGGACCTAGACAGTTTAGGCCTTTACAGTGACTATCTTAAATTTGCACCACTAGATTCTGTGGATGCCACTGTCAATGGTGATGCTTGCACGGAGACACAAATCTAAGATGTTTTATTTGGGAGTGCTTTTGTGCACCCAAGTCTGTGTTCTAAACCCATGTTGTGACAAGACCTGGATGCATATCAACCTGTATTTCCATCTCACTGGTTTTAAAGGAAGAAAAGAAGGAAACTAGGGTAAATGGTTCAAAGTGGAATCAGTCTAGACCAGGAGCAGAGGACAAGTGATGAAGCACACCTACTCTGTGTCTAGACAGTCATACTTCCTAATAGACATGCAAATAAAGTGACACTAAAGACAAAACCAGACCATAATCTGAAAATTACTTTCAAGTGCTTTTAGATTAGAGGAGATGTATAAATCGGAAACATTACCACAGCGGAAACAGCACAGGTTCCTCAGTTCTAGACCATCAGTTCGTCGGTTCATGTCAACATAGCTGAGCAAAGTGCCACTGATCAAACACAGTGTGAAGCTCTGCTAATTGTGGTATGTTGAAGAAAAGAGATTTGCCTCTGATTAGTCTATGTGCACAGTCCATTCATATTAATGAGAACTGAGGAGTTGGCTAGCTCATGAAAGGAATGAAAACAACCTTACCCTCTCCGTAAAGACATATCGCAGGCCACGCAAATCCACTCACCAGTCAAGGGGCTGTTCAGTGTGAAGTCCAGGGGCAGCCCTCTTTCTTTCCATGGAGCAGCCACTGCATCTCGTATTGCAGAACACTGAGCTGCCCGAGAAGAATCCAGCCTCACCCATGCCCTGGTAGAGGAGGAAGGCAGCTGGAGAGATTGGCTTTAGAAACTGACAGCAGAGTGTTAAATCAGTGCTCCTCTGCTGTAGTTATCTGAAACACACTGAATCACACCAGCTCAGTATTTGGTCATGTCCAGCATATTTGGATTCAACAATTTTCCTTGGATCTCTGAGAACTTTCAAATCAGAAAAATATCAAGGACCAGGATTTGGCTGATGAGGATCACTTTAAAATTCACAATACAGCTACACTATCAAAAAAGCTTCCTGCTGGGACTTCAGTGCTCACATTATAAAGCCATTAAATAACTCATGATTTCTCCCATAAACTACCTTTTCTACACCCAAGTAAAATTAATTCTACATGATGAAACAGAGAAAGACACCCACTCCTACTGCCCCCTTAGCCCCTCTTGCATGGATAAAGTTTGTGCTGTCTAATTTTGATAAGAAATGTGCCCTTTGTCTCTATCTATTTTCTTCACGTGGAAGAGTTTGTTTACTCATTTACATCATGTAACACCATAAAAATATGGAGTGGACTTTCTTCTGGAAATTCCCGTTCCTTTGTGTACTGGTTTTGGCTGGGATAACGTTAATTTTCTTCACAGTAGCTAGTATGGGGCTATGTTTTGGATTTGTGCTGGAAACAGTGTTGATAACCCAGGGATGTTTTCGTTACTGCTGAGCGGTGCTTACACAGAGTCAAGGCCTTTTCTGCTTCTCACCCCACCCCACCAGCGAGGAGGCTGGGGGTGCACAAGCAGTTGGGAAGGGGCACAGCCAGGACAGCTGACTCCAACTGATCAAAGAGATACTCCACACCATATGGCATCATGCTCAGCAATAAAAGCTGGGGGAGGAAGAAGGGGGGGGGGGCATTCAAAGTTATGGCATTTGTCTACCCAAGTAACCATTGCAGGTGATGGAGCCCTGCTTTCCTGGAGGAGTCTAAACCCATTGGCTTTCCAATGGGAAGTAGTGAATTAATTCCATTCACTTTGCTTGTGCATGTGGCTTTTGCTTTACCTATTAAACTGTCTTTATCTCAACCCATGAGTTTTCTCACTTTTACCTTTCTGATTCTCTCCCCCATCCTACTGGAAGTGAGCGAGTGGCTGTGTGGGGCTGGGGCGCCTACTG
>NW_009260410.1:964560-1036322 GCF_000687185.1 Egretta garzetta
CTTTTAGTAGCCAGGGGCCTACACTCCCCTTTAATTCTCTTTTCATTTTGAGGTGCCTTTTTTTTTCCTCTTATTTTGAGGCGATGAGCAGTGCTCAATCCTAGTACTGGGTGCCTCCTCAGAAGATGAGGTACCCCTAAAACAGAAAGAATGGTGCTCTGCAATGGCTAATACAACTGGGCTCTATTCCCATACCTATCATAGGTTTCCTGGGAGGTTCTAGAAAGTCACTTAACCTCTTGCCTCATAACTTCTCTGCCTTTAAAAAGGATCATAATATTTTCTTTTTCCATCCTTTCTCCTGTCTAGGCAGTTTAAGCTCTCAACTCTCTCACTTTTGATGTATAGCACAACAGCCAGGTAGAAAAAAGTTTCAATTTTGATTAGGGTTTCTAAGTACTACTGTAATGCCAATAAATCATAGGAAGAAAATTAGTCCAAAACCTCAGAACATCAGTGTTTCACCATTTAAGTTCAATTTGTTCCATAGCTGAAACTGGAATAGCTTTTTTGGTGAAAAAAAAGTCTACCATACACTACAGTCATGGTTTTGCAGCAGAATCACCTGATGTGCTTGCAAATGGTTAAGTTTGGTGTGTTTACCTTTGAAGAACAGATAGCAATTGCGTTGCATGAATTTGGCAGTAAATAGACACAGAACTGCTCAGGAATGTCACAGAGGGCAGGGATCTGGTATGTATCTGGGCCAAGAGTGAGCTGCTCTCCTTCTGGGGAAAAGTAGGTTTCTTCTAATGTATAAAGATGAACTCCCTGAATGAAGGCCCCTTCAATCTGAGCAAAGAAAAAAAGGTAAACTTTTACATCTCATCCAGCTTTTTCGAAAGACAAAAACTTATATACAATTAGACTTACTTTCTAAGTTTACACATAAACTGGTATCTTTCATTCCAAAAGTAGAAATTAGCCAACATAGACCAAAATAGGACCCAAGCTGTCCTCATCTGACTTGTACAAATATTTTCATTGGCTCACATTCTACTCTTATGCCTGGCTAAACACACTGTAAGTAATACAGTTACCTCTGATTTGCTTTAGCAAAATTGCCAAAGAGAACTGAGTCAAATCCACTGACTTCAAGCTTGTTGCTCACAGGAACTCCAGTGAGGAGATATTTGCCCAGGCACTATGACATAAATAGTCAGCTCAATCTGACATTTGCTTAAAAAGACTTGCAGATAGCTAATGAAAAGTCTTCCAGAGAAAAACATCTCAGACACAAATAGGTGACAGGTTGGCTGTGAAGAGAAAATAGGCTAATCTCAAGTAGGAAGGAACAACTGCTGAGTAGACACCTGGGCTATGACAGTGGTCATGTAAACACTGGTGCAAGGTGAACATAGAATTGAACTGCTAAGAAAGAATGATTTTACAAATCTGGCAGTCTTTGAATGTGAAAAATTAATGTAATCTTTTAGGCAAAGGGCAAATAAATGAGGATGGTCTTGTAATAGGATAAATAAACATGATAAGAAAGGCTTTTAAGAGGAGGACAGAGCAGAATTTGAACTTGGAATCAAAGGCATTTTGGACAGATGGCAAGGTATCTCCTACTATGAACATCTACAGAACTTGTCTTTTAGAACAAACAATAGAAGAGTTGTACTCTTGTTTTTCTGAAGCTGAGGGAATAGTCCTAGTCCTTTTTGTTTGCATGTATCCATACAGAGTAATAATAAACTGATGTTCATTGTATATAATTTTGATGGAGAAATGACACAACCACTCTTCCGTTCTCTCTCATAGGCTGTCATGTTTTAGTGCAGCCTTGGGTCAATAAATAGCTATCTTAAACAGAGGAAATGCAAGAAGCAGGTGGGAATGGAAATAAAGAACTTTCATTCATGGTAAAATCAGGAAGAAATAACTTCCCAAGGAATGGTGATGAAAGAAATCAATCCCATACAAGCCATCCACTCCTATGAAGGACAAGTGGATATGAAAGAGAACTAGAAATTCTGCTAAGAGACATTTCACTGGAGTGTGCAATCAGCTACCAACATTCAGAGATCAAACAGTAGAACCTGAGAAGTGTTGTGAAATACAGTGTCTCCGGGACATCTTTTTATTTGTTACTAATTCTACCTCTTTGGTGCCAACTTGTGACATTTGCAATCAGGTAAGGTTTTGCTAATGTCAGTTAGAGTCTTAGCTGACAGAGACAAGATTAAACAATAAATCTATTCTCTAAGACTTAGATCTAGATTTTTGGAAATTCAATGCAATGCCTGAGCTTTATTTTGAAGGTTTTGATGAAAGGTAACTATTATTTATGCCTCTTTTTGACCCGTTTCAGATTAATTGTGATACTGAGCTGTTTCTTTACCATGAGAACATTGTTGGATGAAATATATTAATGTCCCTCCTCGCTCTTAATCTACAAACTTGTGCAGAAACAATCAAACGATGGAGCAAACCAACATGTGAACCATGTGGATTTACTTTTTCATGTGTTGTACCCTCATAAACAAATAACAATGTTTTTTCATCTAACCTGAAACTCACATGAAATAATTTTTGGTTCAAGGCATGAATTAAAAAAAAAATCAGAACTGGAAAATTTCCCCAGAAATACTGCTATCTTGAGCCATAAAAAAATTCCAGTAGCAGAGCTTTATCTATCATATAAATGGGACTATCTGAACTGTAGGAGTGATAATTTTTCTCACTATGGACCAGATTATGGAAGGTTCCAAGTTCCACATTTTTACAGTGAATTATTTAGCTTTTTTCTGGATGAAGATATCATGTTGGGAATCAGAAATTCCCATGTTTGTAAGGTGAATAATCATAGAATCATAGAATGGTTTGGGTTGGAAGAGACCTTCAAGCCAAGGGAAGATCATCGAGTTCAACCAAGGGAAGATCATCTAGTTCACTCCTCCCTTCCCCGCCATGGCCAGGGACATCTTTCCAGATCAGACTGCTCAAAGCCCCATCTCATACTGAGTAAGCGTTTATAAAGAGATCAGTCAGATAGAGTGATATTCTTTCTGAAAGAAAGTATATCTCAGTGCATGATATTTTATACTAGTCCAGCATGCTGGAATTCTTTTCTTTTTCTCTTTTCTTCCTGCTTGTAGAGATTACACTACTTCTATTTTTGGAGAGAAAAGTAGAGACCTTAGATCGTAAAAGCATTATTTCAAAGAAGTTACCCGATGAAAATAAGTTGCATTAAATCCAACAGAGAAATTCATGGGGATGATGGTAATCCCTTTCTTTTTCTAATAATTTTTCATGTTAAATTCTTCCACCATTGCTTTTTGGGTGTAGTAGTCAGACTTGTCCAAACATTCTTCCCAACGTTTCCACAGATTCTCTGCATCAAACTCTTCTTTGAAGGATGTTAACTCCTTTGTACACATTTATTTCCCTAACCTAAACAGCAAGCAAATTTACACAGTGCTGAAAATAAACATTGCCTTAATAAAATTTTGACATATTATAGATAATATAATGACATGTCATATAATGATATAATTAATACTTATCTATAATAAACATAACATCATATCCCTTTCTCTAAGGAAATCACTGCTGATTTTTTGCTCATGTCAAATGCCTGTGAACTTAAGTGATGTCAGTGGGATTGTTCACAAGGACTACTCAATGCAAAGAAGGTTGGTAAACTCAAATTGTAAATAAGTCTAAACAAAAACCACAGAATGACGTGGAACTGGGTGAGAAGTTCAATAGTGGTGAAAGAAGAGTAGAATGGATACCTGGTAAATCTCAAGGAGACTTTTGAAAGTGGAGAGAGAATACTTGTGACATGACACCTTAGAGCAGCTCTGGGCAAGGCACTAAGTTGACATGAGGAAATCAATCAAAAGTGTGGAGCAAAGCTTGGGCTTGGAGATAGCAGGTGGATAAGTGAAAGCAGAATTCAAAGTTAAAAAAACTGTTTCACCTTTGGAAATGTGTCTGAAAGCTTTCCTGAAACATGGTAAAGGACAGCAAATAAATGGGAGAGGGAAAAGAGTCAAAGAAATAGGGAAAAGATATGATGGCTGGCATCCTAGGAAAGTAAAATAATTTATAAACCAGACTTTGGATAGACAAGAGGTTGGTACATACAAAAGGGGAAAAGCTTACCCTGTCTAAGCAGTATGTAAGGATAGATCTTGAAGATTGGAGAGGAAATGGCAACAATTAAAACTGTTGGCAAACTGTCTCTGAAGGCTGGGGAGAAGCCAGTGTCAACCTGGTAACTGAGATGACAGGAGCCAGCTAACTAAACTGTTGATAGATGGATGGATAGAAAAAATGGGAAGTCCAGTTCTGAGAGGCTGAGATGTAGGTAACAGCTGAGCATACATGAAGTGATCTAAAACTGTTCACACAGTACAAGAGATTATACTGTTTGGACTGAAGCTGGTCATACTAATGGCAGTCACCATTTTTCTCCACTCTTATCTGTATGGTATTAAGCATTATTCCATGGAAGCACAAGTGCTGAATAAAGTACCATTCAGCCCAAGTAAAGTTGGCTTTTTTTACCAATTTGTTTTACCTGTACATCTGTTGCATGCTGATTTGACACATATACATGTCCATTTCTTTATCCTCCACTCTTGCAATAACAAGCACACTATTTGTTTCCAGGTAAAAATGTTCCTGTCCTCCCATGTGCAAGTCACCCATTATGTATATAATTATAGGAAAATCTAAGCTGCACTTCAAATGAACTGCAAGGAAATTTATATTTGCCTATATATATGTATGTATGGCAGGGAAAAAGAGTTTTGTCATAAAAGAAAAATAGTTACATTTATTTTTTATTTTTTTGTATCTCAGGTTTATACCTTCTGGGACACTGTGTTTATTGAGAGGAAATTATTTGATCACTTAATCCTTGTATAGCTTTTTTTTTTTTCCCCCCAGGATAAGATCAGTATCAATTTAATATCTCATGCTGCTTCTTCTTTAGGAGGTTACATCTCTTCTGCTATAACATGATTATAATGTCTTCTTCTGAATCATTCTGTGAGGGAAAATACAGCTTCCCCTTCCTTTCTTATCCTTTTTTCCATTAGTACGCCCTTCTCCTATTACACTTTTTCTGCACATTTCTAACCAACACTTCTGTACCATTTCCCTTACAAGGAGGGAAATCTGTCAGCACAGCATAAAAGCTAAGTCTGTAAGTTGTCTATGTAACCTTAACTTGGGTCTGACAGTATTCTCCTAGCAGTTATTCCTGAAACACGTGTTCATGCAGAAGTAGTAGGAATCAGAACTGAAGCCACTAGAGGGTGACATAACATTTGATGGGGAACAGCTGGAAAAAGTCCAAAGAGCAGAAAAAAATCATCAGAGGTCATGAACCTACATGGAAAGACTGACACAATTGAGGGGGCTCAGTCCAAAAAAGTGAAGACATGAATCTTGAAATCCACGGAGGGCTGCTGACAAGAGCAAGAGAATAGTCTGTGCTATGTGCTCACAGTAAAGAGAACAAGCAGCACCATGAGACTTAAATTGCAGCAAATTGTTAGCAATGAAGATAATCCTTCTAATGATGAAGTACTGGAAAAAAAAATTGCCTGGGGAGACTCCAGAGCCTTCATGCTCAGAGGTATCCAACAACAACTAAGATAAATCTGATCATTCTTTGAAATATGATACAGATAGAATTGATGTTGGAAAAAGGAAAAGAGGCTGATGGCCTGCTATGTCCCCTCTTGTGATCAAGCAGGTGTCAATTCACATGTAGTTAGTATTCAATGAAGAGAAAAAGTCAGCTGCAGAAATTTAGGGAGTGATAACAGCAGAAGGTAGGTGTGATAGTATAGGATAGGATACTGTGATGAGAGGACAATCGGAAAAGCATAGGTTTTCTAAGCATTTATAAGGTGCTCACAAATTTCAGAGCTGCATTCAAGTGTTAGAAACACATAATTAGGGGAAGTATTAAAACTGGCCAAGCTAATGTTAAGAGAATCATATCTTGATATCATATACCTCAACTTTAGTACATCTTTCTACACTGTCCCACAGTGTACTCTCATAAGCAAGTTGAGAAGTACAATCCAGATAAAATCAGGGATACAACTGATTGAAAACTGCACTCAGAAAGCAGTTTACAGGCTTGGCTGTCAAGCTGCAAAGATGATGCATGTAGAATTACAGAAGAGTCTCTTCTGAGGCTAATGTTACCCCACAGTTGCTTTAATAACTAATGAGTAAACTACAAATAATATAAAACTGGAAAGGGCTGCAAGCCCTTTAAATGACAGGCTCAGATTTGAAAGTGATTTTTCTATATTGCAGAAATGGCCTGAAATCAATGGCATGAAGTTCAGTATGGGTAAGTGCCAATACTTTAGACTGAAAAAGATCTCAGCAGGGATTACAGAGGAGCATAACTTGACTGTATATCCACAATCAATAACACCACAACAACCGTAATCTCATTCTGTGATGCTAATTTTACATAGAATTTCTGGGAGACTCCACTTGGTGCTGGTGGAACCTAATATGAAATATTAACATAGCGAAGTTGGATGTAGTGAAATTAGAGATAATGGAGAAGTGAGCAGTAGCAATAATAATGGTTAACAGACATGATTTATGGGGAAAAAATGAGAGGACTGTTTAGAGAGTGAACCTTTAAAGCTTGCAGGAAGGGAGATTTAGATTAGGTATTAGGAAAAAAAGCATTCTACTTATAAGGACAGTTAAACTCTAGAACCAACTACAATAGGAGCTTGTGGAATATTCTTCATTGACACTTTTTAAACACAGGTCTGATACTTATGCACAGAGTATCCTCTGGGACTACTGGATCATGTTTACTATTTGAAGACACTGAATTTTATGACTGTAGCAGAGTGGTATTCCAAATCAATTTACTCTGATCCCCTTGTTTCTGGGATTAGCCTTAAGTCAAGTAGTCAATTTAAAATGGGCTAAGTTAAGTTAGCTAACACCCATAAAACCAAAGTCTTGTTTAGCTGTAATGTTTGTCCTAGAATCCTAGGCCACTTCGTTTGAGTTAGCTGAGTTCTAAAACAAGGAGATGGTAGAGTTTAGTCAACATGAGCCAGCAGGTGTTAGCTAAGCTTCATTTAAATGTGACTGTTTCATCTCCATTCCCAGAGAAGGGGAAAAAATCAACAACAGAGTAAGGTTTTTTGAGAATAGAAATTTAAATTCAGGCGCCAGCTGGAAATAGATTTTGAACTAGCATAATTCCCTTCTCTTGCTTGATGCACTGCATGTATGAACTACCTTCTATAATTTCATCAGCAGACTTGAATCCTGCTTTTTCTATTTTTCTTCCTTGAGTAATGTCTGAGTTATGTTTTATTGCATCCTGCAGGAAAAAAAAACCACAAACCCAACATGTTAATTGTAAATCAATAATATAATGTATAAAATAATACAATCCTTCATCATTAATATAATCCTTTTCATATGGACAGACGGTTGTAGCCAAGTATTAGAAAGAGCAGGACAGTCATTCCCCTTCCACCATCAAAAAGAGCTTCTGTTTTTTTCATTTTTTATACTTTATATCATTCTCTTCTTCCCCCAGATTAGAAATACTAAATGTCTGCTAATGGCATTCAGAGATGTTGAAAATATTTCAGAATCAGATTGCTTTCTACTGAAAACTTGCCAGACTTGAAAATTTGCAGAATATGAATGCAGGATGTGTGATTCCAGAACTTCTGCAAACATAAGCTCTCAAATTTAATTCTATACTGACCTACTGCTGGGAGTTTGGCTCCCGCAGGCATGGAATTGTTCGCTTAAAACTTTCTGAATATTCTTTAGCAATTTCATCCTAGATCTACAAAGACCAGTCTCTGACATACTGGATGAATAGGTAGTTAGTAAAATTTTTTTTGTGTTTCTAAAAATAAAACTTTGGAGGCCATTTATAAACTTTTTACACTTCATCTTCAGAATCAATGAAGTCCTATTTCATGCCAAAAAAACAAAAAAAAAATTCCAAAGCCTGGCAGAGGTCTGCACAAAGAGGTAAACAGTGAGTGAGGTGACTTAAAAGCTCTGTCACACAAAGAAGAGGAGACAGATTGTTACCTCAGTGGTCAGAATTGGCTCAAGATCTTCGTACACTATCTTCACCTTTTCAGTCCCTCAGTTTGCCTAAGTCATTGACTCTGCAACCACAGCACAGATTGTCTGACCAACACAAATCACCTGCAACACACCAATGTATTACCCAAGGGAAAAATGCAGGAGTGGTTAAGTTCCTGTACAGAGAGTGTTTTGTGGAAATAGATTCTGCTCAAATGCCACTTTTATATCCTGTTTCTCTAAGAATACTATCCCAGTGCAGAATTATCTTCCTTAGATGCGAAGTCTGTTAGCATCTTTCATCTGCTGCAACATTTCCGGCATTAGAAATGCTGCTGACATCAGAAGTCATGAACATTTCCTCTGTGTCCATCCTGAGGTGGTCAGATACGGTGCCAAGTAAAAGGCCATCTGGCACTGACTGCTTTCCTGGTCTGTACTCAGAAAGGAAGGAAACTCAGACAAGAAGGAATAGAGAGGTTAGAGCAATACGTTAGGAGTTATTCCTGCCCCATTGCAAATACCATGCAAAGGTGTCACTTGTGACGGATACAGCCTGAGGCCTGGAACATTCTGTACGGTCATGCTGGCTGCATGGATCCTGTAAATTTCTTAGCTCTGAACTGGATGATTCTTACTTTATTTGTCTCATCTTTGAAAATCTCAAATGCCATGGCTATTTCATCCTTTCTCAGAATCCATGCCAATCACTCATTTATCAGCCCTTAAGGAATAATGGCTGATTAATTTAAATACCAAGTTATTTAAGGGAGCATTTCCTTTCTCTCTCACTGCAGAATGGTAATTCTGTTCAGCCCAGCCTGTGTGGCACTGCATTAATAGCTCTTGCACTTATTTTCATTTCATTGCGATGATACTTGCAAATTCACTTTATTTTTTTGTAAATAACTGAAGTAAAAGGTCCAGACATTCCCCCAGAAGCAAGAAATACCGTATCTTCTGCATATGCTTGCTCATCCTTGCCATTTCCCCCTGCAACATCTCTTGCTGTCACTGTCTCAACCAGTCCTGGTACCTGAAGGGTTTCTGATGTGTTAGTTGATCTGGAAAGTAGAGCATGCACATAAATAAGTACAGTACATGGTACAAATATCTCTAATACAAGTAATTCAGTGAATTTCAGGACAGAAACATATGGCCAAATCAGACAATAAGAATAGAAAATACTCATTAACATACTTGTGTGCATATAGTTTTTTCTTACTTACATAATGTTTGCATGGGCTTTAATACTGGTTAGCACAGCCAGTGAAAGTTCTCCATCCTGGACAGATGTCATCAATGTAAACTGCTTCACCAGTAGCGTGCTTAATACCAGACTGGTGCATGGTAAGACGGCCCACAGGATCTTGTGGAGAATGTCCTGGGTCAACATCCTGCAGAAGAGGAACATGTTATACTCAAGCCAGAATATAATTATAGAAAGCTTTACTTAAAAACACTTTCTGAGATATTTTGTGGTCATAAAATCCATGTGGAAACTATCAAGATTTTATGACAGTATTTGCAGGACACATTATAAAGGGCTAATTCCATTTTTAGCATTTGTGCTATATTGGCACCAAGGTGCCCTGACAGAGGTCTCAGGAATATACTGCATTAGATACAACACATCTTTAATAAATGTCAGTCTCTTCTGCAGAAAGATTGCACTAAATAAATAGGAAAAAAATAAAAATCAAGAGAGAGATAAAAGGGACAAAATGGCATAGTGGAACCATAGCAGACAAATGAGAGCTAAGTCTTCTGGATCTCACAGGTAGCCTGCCTGCTGGATCCATTCTGATTCCGACAGCACCTTGTGCAAGCCACACTTCTACAGACTTCAGCATCACCACTGCTTCAAACAAACATATTTCAAATTGTTTACTTCAGAGAAAACATATCTGAAATCAGGAATATATTCAGGAATCACTTGTAATTCCTTCCTGCCCATCTTCCTAAAGAGATAGGTAAATTAATATTCTGGTCAGTGTTGACTACACTAAAAAATGTTTTCATCCGGGTTTTTGCTAATTAAATTCCCATCAACAGTCCCCTCTTACTTCAAAGACAGGCGGGAATTGAAAGCAGACAGCAAGTATGTCTGACAACATACTTAATGAAAATACAGATTTAGTGCTCTCTGTTGTTGAATTGCTGATAATTCACATTAACTTGAAAAGGACTATTATCAGGGACAGTGAAAATCTTCCAATACTTACGTTTTGGTTGGGCTTTTACTGAGTAAAGAGTTGTCTGTAAAATATCTCAGTCTCTTAAAGGAGAACAAAACAAATTCTTGGCTGATGCTCAAAGTTTTGGTGGAAAACTGATAGGAAGCAGCAAAAGTTTGATTTTAAAAGTTTGTCAGTTTTGCAATGAAACAAAAATACAAGTGAAAATTCTTGATGAAATCTGAATACTTTTTAAACTGAAATCTTCTACTGAACAAACTTTTTCACATACCAACTACCTCTCCTTTTCACACTGTAGCTTTGCAAATAAATCTTTAAGGCTTGAGCAACCACAGAGATGCTGCAGTAGGTTTTTCCATTTATTTGTATAGAGGCCCACTGGACAGTTTAACTAAATTCTGCTGAGTTCTTGCACAGCTGAAAGCTGTGCCACTGTTTCAGCTGTGTCAGGACAGCCCGATGCTGCACAACACCTTAATGGCAAGGAATGCATCTGCACCCTGAGAGACCAGGAAATTTATAAAACAATAAAAAATTTCCCACAGGGTCAACTGTTTCAGCAGCTTCACATTACAATTACTGGAGTGTTAGGAATGAAAAGTTAGAAGGACAAAATACTCATTAAAATAGAGGGTCTGTGGCAGTCCCAGCTACAAACACATCTCACCTGATAGATTTGGACACCCTGAGGAACACCACTTTGTAGCATTCCCAAAGCACTCACCTTCTCCTGTGAGAGCTCAGCAAACCTGAAGGGATACTGAAAGGAAGGTGATGCAGAGCTGTGTTGTCAGACCCTTATTTCCAAAACAAAACCCTTCCTCTCAAAAATTTTGAAGTAAAGCCTAGCATCTTTACCCTTTCTTCTCACATTCCCAAATCTTTTAAGAAGCAGAGTTTTCCTGCAGCCTGTATGCTGATGTGGGTATGCAATTCTTGTCCAGTCCTTACCATCTGATATAAACCATGTAACACTTTTCCAGATAAAATCTGAAAAGGAAGCTGAGAAGCAAAGTTCTTCTATATTCTACTTTTCCACCCAGAGCTGATGGAGAAAAATTTCCTCCAGCACCAGTCTGCAAGCTTTGTTCAGCATCTATCTGATCATTCTATTGCCTGGTAGAAAAATAGACTAACAGGAACTCACACTTCTTTATAAATAACAGGCAGCTAAAGATATTGTGAAGTATGTGGGAAGTAATAAGTGAATCAGCAGAAATTATATCAAGAAATAACCTATTGTTGAGGAGGACAGGTCAAATACAGATTGTGAGAGGCTGATGATGGGATCTCCACTTGCAGAATCAGGAAGACCCCATGGATCACACCATGACTCCTGCATTTGGCTTAAATACATAAAGATGTAAAGTACCTTCCTATGAGCTTCTCACAGGACTTCCCCGCACTCAGTGTGGTTTAGCCAATGCCTCCACTCCTCTGAGTATTTTATAATACTCAGATCTACAATGCTGTCTATACCTGGACTGAAGAGGACTTGCATTCCAGAAGTCATTATGGACAAAGCATTTTTCTGACTTTCAACTTGTCTGAAAGCTGAAATAAAGTCATCTTAATGGGAAATAAAGGAAAAATTCCATCAATGGCAGAAATTGATTGAAAGAAAACAAATCTATTATTCCTTTTATTTAGGTGTTACCATTGTCCAAAGAAAGCAACAATTTAAAAGACCATTTGCTAGAATTACTGTTTCAGTTAAACTTACTTTTCTTGAATTACTAAGCTAATTATGCAGATAGACATACTAAGAGGGGATGTTATTTGAGGGAGAAGACATTATCTGAGGCTATCTACATGTAAGAAAACATGCCAAACTCTAAATTTTATCAGTGGTTTAATGACTTCAGAGTGCTGGAAAAGCAGTCCTGGTAGAAGCCACCTCATATATGGCTGGTATGTTCTCTAAATTGAATTCC
The DNA here is from genome assembly GCF_000687185.1 of Egretta garzetta. NCBI lineage: Eukaryota > Metazoa > Chordata > Aves > Pelecaniformes > Ardeidae > Egretta > Egretta garzetta. Next base: position 976,763 of record NW_009260410.1, read on the forward strand.
AGCTTAGAAAACAGTGTTTTCTTCTCCAGGACATGGAGACCTCACTGTGCTAAGGAACCTGATTTTGTGAAGATTTTACACTCAGAGATTCTATATTTTATGCTACAGTAATGACATTTTCAGATGGAGGTGCTAGAAACAGCTGGGCTTTCTACTGTCAGAAATACTTTGTTCTGGAGACAAATCAACATATTTCAAAAGAAAACATAATAGCAATTTCATTCATGATCAGGCACAGGTAAATCCTTTGAGGAAAGTGTATAAAGGGCCCTGTCTGTAGCCCCAGAAAGAAACTTCAGACTCAGACAGCCACAGAACTTTTAAAGTAGGGGTTAGCAGGTTAGCTCTGTCACTATGAGTATGTGATAGTCTTGTGACAAATGTAAAACTCACATTTCACGTTGAACAGTGAGTCTTGTCAGAGATGGAAAATCCTCTCAACAGGATTTACATTGCTTCACTGAAGTAACACTCACATCAAGCTACCCAAAACCAAAAGCCAGTAGCTGACGGGGACAAGAGGAAGAACTGACATCCAGGTTTCCATCTACACTTTCTGTTGACAAGTCCTGCAAAAAGAGTGTGCATGTGCCTTTTTGTTGTGTCAGCAGAGTTAATCGAACAGGCGATTCAGCATGAAAGTGAGTGGCAGAAGCAGCCTCCCCGCAGAATGGTGTTAATTTCCTGTGGTGAGGCTGCTTAATCTCATGTTATTCATGTGACAGCTGACAGACAATTTTCCTGCTCTTCAAAGTGACCTTTTGAGTTTGCCAGCAGTGCTATCATCTTTTGTTCATTTTGTTGCCTCCACCTCTGTTGTTCTTAGGTATAACTGTCTCTGAAAGGCAAGACTCTGAAATACCTCGTGACAGCTTTAGTTCTGTGGCACAACTTGCCATGGGACAAAGCAAGTTGGCATTTCTTTTTCTTTTACTTTGTGGAGGGAACTAACCCATTCCTCCTTAATTTTCTCTTCCAGGCTGTTTGTGTCTCAAATCACCACTTAGGCTCAAAGTTTCTGGGCAGCAGCAGCAGTGTTGCTGCTGCCAACACAGATTATGCTTTTGCAAGCTTTCACCTCATGGGAATCTTGTTTTTAATGGGGAAACCTGCCACGGCCGGCCAGCCTCTCATGGGGCAAAAGCACTCCTCCAGCATGAGACCACATATGTTTGGTATGCTGTATTGCAGTGGGCAGCTACTCCGGGGACTGATGTCAAGTCAAGGTTGGCAGAGACTCCTGTGGTCACTCCCTCATTGACTTCAATCACAACATACTAGCTTGTCGTTGGGTCTTCCTCTACTTGCTCCGTACTTTTCCTCAGATCCACTAGAGGGACATCTAAGAACACAGTAACTATGACACCGTTTTCTGTCCCCCTAACCCCTAAAGCCACATGCTGCCACCTTTGGTCACAGTAGTTAGGACCTTATTTTGTGCGTAGTTGCAACCACAGCTTAGGACTGTTCAGTGTAAATCGCTTATTAGCGAGAAGAGGCCAGAAATGAGCTTTATTGCGGAAAACTGTGTGACAATATGGCATTTTTCCTGCAATATTCAGGCAGCCCAAATTTCTGTGTCTGGAAGGGGCACAAGTGCACGTTTAAGAAGGGGGAAAAAACCAGTAAGAGGCCCAAAGAAGTAGAAGATGATGTCCAGCTGGAAGAAGTGGGAGAGGTGATGGAAGGATGCCAGAGGTTTCTTAGCTACTTCCAAAGCAGTAGTAACCTCCATCTTTCAACGCCTACTGAAGATAATGGAAATATTCTCAATAGCTACACACAGGAACCTGAATGAAACCTCTGAAACATCAGGGTCTTACCTTCAAAGAGTATGGGATAAGAACAGAAACAATGGCCTCCTTGGGCTTTAAGTCTGCATGCTCACAGGCAGCAAGAAACTGATAATTTAAAAGAATCTGCCGCTTACCACCTGTTGGAGAAAACTTCAGTCTGTTATTGAATGTGGAGGAAGAAGGAAATGTTTCTGCATTGCAGATTCAAATGTCATTGCATTTGTGCAAAATAATATATTAAGGCCAATATGGCCTCACTACAGCCATCTCCATTCAGAATCTAGCCTTAGACTGCAAAATCCCTTGAGTGGAAAGGCCAATCTTTATGATACATGTTAAGCGCAATATATTTCCCTATATGAATGCTATAGTCCCCCATCACACATAAAATACTGAGCATTTTATACTTTCTAGAAAATGTGTGTCTTGTTAATGCTAACAATATTCAGAAAATCAGTGATTTAGGTTTAAATATGGCTATTCTGTTTGTGCTCAAAAGCTCTTAGACCATTAAATCATTAAAGCACAGTAAGCTTTTAAGAAATTATTAAGCACTGTGAGAAGATGGAGAATTATCCCTGTACATCTTTAGTTCAAAGACAGTAGAAATTGTTGCCAAGATTTTCCAAAGTACCCACGGATTCTACATGACAAAAGTGGGACTTGCTTGGGCTTGATTATGGGAAGTGTTATTTAAGCATGATACACACACACATATATATATGTAAAAGTAGCAGTGACTTCAAGAGAAGTTTCTAGGTGCATGGCCCTAGAGAATGAATGGAAGATTTTCTTAAAATGAGAGAGACATAAGCAATAAAAGCAAACAGTGGTGGAGTTACAAGATAAAGCTAACCTGTTTGATAAATGGATCAATATAGCCAAAGGCAGTGTAGAAAGGAGACTTTTCTACCTGTCAGGCCTGCCCGCCTTGCTTTTATGAGATTGCTAGATGTTGTTTCATTTTGCCTTGTGAAATGGGAAGACAGTGTTTTCTACTGGCAGACACTTCTGCCAGTTAAAATAACAGGCAAATACCACAATAATGTCCTCCATTCAGCAACATGTACCATTCTAATTCATCTAGGAGATGCACAGCAGTGTTTCATTTGAAAACTTACCTATAGCCATATTCTCTGTTGCAGTGTTCTGCCTGTCCAGCAAAGATATTTGGCAGGGAGTCCAAAGCTTGCCTTCTGATGTCAAGTTGAGGACAGATTTGCCAAATTATAAGATTGGGTTCAAGTCCCAGGTTGATTCCCTGCCTACAATGTGTCCTCCTAAAGACTTTAACAAAAAATGAGGTTATTTTTAGGCTTGTCCTTCTTACATGTATGTAACTGGGATCTGTATCATAACCTCATTTTATTCACTTAAAAGACCTGTTGGAAGAACTTACAGTTGTTTTGTTCAGTATTAACTGAAGTTCTACATTCGTACTTTTTAATGTGATTTCATTTATTTCTCCCTTCAAAAGTCCTGTCTCGTGTCATCTCTGTTGAGAGAGACCAGGTTTACTTTTCTGCTTCCCGCCCTCCTAAGAGGTGGCCATTCTCTTAAGTTAAAGGAAGAAATACAAGGTATTGAGGTAAGACCCTTTTAAAGGAAAATCAGGGACAAGGTCAGAGATGCCTAATACATGATGGCTAAACAGCTATGCATTGATAGTCAAGATAAAGTATGTTGGGCTGCAGGGTGTGCGGTACCTTACCAGAGAACCCCACTCTTCTTTGCTCAGCCTCTTTCAGTTCTCTGCTCAGCCAGTGAGCAGGGATACCAGGAATTTCTCTGGTTACAGTTCTCTGGATATTTGCCACTGCTAATTAGCACAGGACTCCCAGTTATTTCATACAACTTTTGTGATGGTATTAACTATTTAGCATTACAAGGCATGATCCCAGCCTCACCCAGCTTTTCTCCATATATTTGTAAGTGACATTCACAGAGATACATCTGTAGTGTTGTCTTATTTACTGTCACTGCTGAATACATACTGCCATACTCCTGGTCTGTTTTCCAGCTAGAGTTCTCAGGTACTGCAAGACAACTTGGTAGATCTTTGTTTTCTCCTCTGGAAGTTTTGGGACTGTCTCCATCAGGATGTCTCAGAGATGGGCCATGCAGCAGGCAGTTCCTACTACTAACCCTGAGATAAATGAGTTTAAACAGTGAAATCATAGTGCCTCAATATAAATGCAATATATAGCTGATAAGGCCTGATAAGATTAGCTTTTGTACACAGCTCTTGTCATCAGGAAGACGAAGAGAAATGATAGTCAGATGCATTTTATATGACATGCAATAAGAAGTGTAGATACTATTTGCTTATTCAGCAATGGTTCCTAGTATACACACATACCTGACAAATATACATTGCATATTTGCACACAACAATGCATATCCCTTTTTTGCAATGTGTATCTCCAAAGACATGAACAACAGTTGACTCATTAAGATGAAGGATGACCAAATTATTGGAATCTTCTTATTTATCCGAAGGGTTCTCATTTGATCTGTGCCTTTACTGTCCCATCAGTGAAGGAAATATTCTTACCAAATTCCTTCTGACTGATTACTCCCTCAAAAAAGGTATACTGACAAGTTATAAAAGTAAAAAAAACCCAACATACATAATATGCAGAAACTAACTAGTGCCTGGATATCATGGTATATGGGGTTACTATGCCCTTTTCATGGGCGTTATTTATTTGTGATGCTCAAGCTAATGTGGATGTGAACTGTTTGGCTCTCATCAAGCATGAGTGAGTCCTTCCTTGTTCACACAAATTGTCTCTCTGAGGTTACTGGGAGAAGTTAGGCAGCACAAATCCTGGGCTCAGACGATGGTGATACTGGTCCTAGTCTAGTTATTGACACGCTGCAAAAAATCAGAGGAAATTACATTGGCCTAAATATTAAAGCACAACCATTGTGGTGAAAGAATGCATTTAGGATCCCCAGAAGATAAAATGCAAGATTATGTGCCTACTGCATAATGTAATCCCTATGTCAAAAGATCTTTTGTACTTCTGTACCCACACTGGTGTTCTCCACAACCCGGGGTGCCATTGGATACTTGATTTTCAGCTCCAGAAGCTCCTTCAGACTAGTGGAAAAAGTCTATGTTGTTCTCCTGCCACAGAAAATCAGTGTTGTTCTTTGCTGCTCTTGGGCCATTCTCTGTGGTGGAAATGACTAAGATTTGGTAATTTTGACTAATATCAATATAGGCCACCATATTGATAACCAGGACATTGTGTCATGACAGGCAATGAGTCATTAATGGGGCTTTTCATCTGAGGTTCCTGAAGTGCTGTACAATGCTGAGCTTTTATTGTAACTATGTTATTGTCCAAGAAACTGAGACAAGAACCAACTAAATGACTTGGTAGGAGACACACTAAATGAGTGGTACAAGAAGATCAGCCTTATGTTTCCCTTCCTCCTGCTCTGATGATTCTGAAAGACACCTGTTGTATAAGATGTAAACAATAAAGCAATGTGACTGGACTTTGTGGGAAGTCAGGATGCCAAAATATCACTGCATATGTGACAGAATAGAAGTGTATCCTCTTAGGGAGGATCACTGCATCCCCATTTGCTGAGTGTCTTGTACCTACTGTACTAGACCGAGACTAGTTTCTACAATATGGAAAACGTTTTTTTAAAATTAAAGTACCTACTTTCTCATTTGTCTGCAAGGACTAATCTTTTCAGAAGTATTGTCTCTTTGGGATGGTTGATCAGCATTTACATTTTTGTTTAATCAAAGTGGTTTACAGGCACCTCCTGTCTTACAAAACTAAATATATCCTTTTTTTTCTACTGAGAATACCATGTAAGTTCTTTTCATATTTGACAAATGCCATGTAGAATCATGGTTTCAAAATATGCAAGAGCAGTCACTGAGAAACACTTGTCTTTGCAGACAATGCAATGAACAAACAGGCCAGTGGACAAGCCAGAGAACTTTTGCAACTATGGACTGGCCTTCTAGGTAAAAGGCATGCCTGAAACATGAAAAAGGAGCTATGTGTCTGTGGAACCAGTCATAATCTTAGTGGTGTGGGCACCTTTCATGCCACTAAGTATTACTGTCTAGATATTTTCACAGCTGCATTTCACATGCTTTTTTCACTACACCAGACATTTAAAGCACATTCACCAAGCAGGTTTAATTTCTAAACTCAAAGCTTAATGCTCAGCCTATTTAAATCTACTGAGAGCTTGAAACAGACTCCAACAAGATTTGAACAGGCTCATCATAATCAATGAAGGTCATGTTAAAGACTCTGTGTAGCCTGAAGAAGCAGTTAATTCCTCCTGGCAATTCAGTCTGAATATGTAGAACAGATGATGGCACTTCCTTTATGGCTAAACAGCAGTTTGAGCCAGCAGCAGTTTAGTCAAGATCTTCAACTCAAGTATAAGAGTTGCAAAATGTCCATTTAATCCTTGCATTATTAAAGCATGAGTCTCTCAAAGGTAAGTCAAGTAGCAGAAAGGCAAACCTGCCTTCCACTTCATGATTTCATAAAGGAGCTTATGGCTTACTATGCGTGTTCTGCACTGAGAAGCAATCATTAAACAGGGAAGTTGTACTCTATGATAAATGTTTACAAAGCCAATTGCCTTGCAGCAAATATTCTGTAGTGCAGTAACAAATCAAAGAACCATGCTATGCTTTACCAGAACTCAAATGAACTTTTGGGCTTCTGAGGTGATTCTGTAATAGCACCAAGAAGCGCTCATGAATATTTGCAAAAGGAGTGCAAACAAGGAATTTCACAAGAAGCTGCTGAAACATGAGTGAGGATTATAAAAAGCAGCCTGGACCTGTCTGCTTGCATTCTACTCCATAAAATCCTCAGGTAAATCCTGCACTACCATTTTCACAGATCTCTTCTCTTGCCTCTCTCTGCAGGTCATGGGCATTTTATGCCTCATCTTCTCAAGTGTCCATCTGTCCTTCTGTGACTTTCCAGTAACTAATGCAGTAAACCCTCTTCTTTCATCTTCAAGTCCTTTGCCTTTCCTGTGGACCTGCAGCATTTCTCATTTTTAAGTCCAGTCTCGGGTTGCCAGGGTCTATGTACCAGTTGGAAGGAAACAATGGTTCCTGTGGTCAGCTGAATCCAACAGAGAATCACAAGACAGAAAAGATGGAGAAGCTCTTTTGGGAACATACTAAGAAAATACTATATTCCACAAAAAAGGGCAACTGGTCCAAAATGAAATGGTTCTGAGTTCTTTTGGGAAAAGTGTGGAAACACAGTCTTCATTCTGGAGAGGCAGACAATTCCTTTTTTCAAAATATGAGCTATTTGTACTAACAACAACATATACATTATCCACATTGAGTCCAGGAGGAAATATAAATTCCTGTGTTGGATCCAGAGGTGGGAATTATTCTGCATTGCAAAGACCTGAATGAATTTGCAAAGAAATTTGGGGGAAAAAAAGAAGAATGCAATTTTTCAGAGTAAGTTGTAAGTCTTTGTCAACAGATGAGATTCTTTCCTGAGGTGACACTGAGTTTTGACACTTTATACGTTGTGTTGCATTCAAAAACTCAAGATGCCCAAATTGATTTTTAATGTTTAGTTCTGTTATGCCTATTCACAAACTACTCTAAAGATAGGAGACTATCAGTCTAAACACTCTCAAGCTGTTGCTTGAAATACATCAAGCCTCAGGAAACATCTTGCAGTATTTCCTGAAACTGGTCATAGCAAATGTGTAGCAGCTACATTGGGTGAAATGTCTACTGTGGGAAAATGCAGTGCTGGATGGTATAGTTACGTTCTTTTCATAAACTGTGCCTGTTAAGGAGCTTTGTGACAGAGAGTTTGACATGACAACAATGTAGTAGTCCATCTGATGAGAAAGACTTATTTTCTGTTCAAGAAGAGCCTCTCCACCCTTGCATAAGCACTGCAAGAACTGAAGGCTGACAGCACACCATAAAAATTAGCTTTTTCTAATTCTTTACAGATGTCTTTTTTACATGAAAGGAGACTCTGGATATGCTGTGTTACCAGCACTGGTTAGTTTTTTCTGCCTCACTGATTTATTTTCAGAATCAAAAATCTTATCAGATGAGATAGCAACAGGTCTTCAGTGTATTGAATAGGAAAAGACATTGACATATCCTAGTCTGAAGTCTCTTATCCCTTCCCCAAAAAGTCATTTTCTCTGGGCGCTCTGAACAGATCATGGCCATGATAACTGTAAGATCTGGCTCTGGATGACCTAGTCTACAGACTGACTCCATGGATGAAATGGCAAAAAAGTCTGGCTCTCCCTTGATACTCACAATAATTAGGCACCAGCTATTTATCTTGGATGAAAGACAAATACAAGGAATGCAAATCAGTGAAAGCCAAATAAGAGATCACCCAAAGTAACTGCTGTTTTGTAACTGGCAACTACTGCATTACCATATTCATGCTCCAAACAACCTCCGCAGCAGCTGGCCAACAATTTTTAGTTCTTAAAGGGGCAGAGTCAATACACGTGCACAAATGTACACATACATTCAGTTACACTCCTTGGGGCTGTAAGGCTTTTCCTTGTCAAAACAAGTTTTCCTCCATCACCAAAGACATTTTACTTTACAGGCTCCTTAAAAGTTTTTCAGTCAGAGGAAATTTATCCAAGGAGTTCCTCATCATGAAGCAAGCTGGAGTCACATTATGGCACTATGGCCTCTTCTTGCAGGTGGATGAAGGCAAGTTCTGAGATGCACAAAAGGAATGGAGGACCTTTCTGAAGGCCTTATGTGTACAGAAGTTTCCATGTGTACCCTTACACAGAATAACTGTGGAACCTTTGCCAGAAGAAAGACAAACAAGGTGACTTGTGATTTTAGAATGTGCATATGTAGAGTGACAATAAAACAATGTGTATTTTCAAGTAATACCAATATATCAATTACTATAGAATGCAGAAGAATGAGACAATTCTTCCCTGAAGATCTTGGAGCCACTAACACACAGTAATGCTTATGAAAGGCTTTACAAGTACAAACTGACATTGCACAGGAATAGCTTTGTTTCATCTTCAGAAATTCAGAGTTGGTGTCTCAAGCACATGGAAACAAGCCATGCTGACGGCTGCAGAAATTCTGTTAAGAGAGTTCAACTTCACATCAAGATCAGCTTTTTTAAGAAAGGTATCTTTGATCAACAGTTTTCTTCCTCACAAAATGGTGTAGACTTAAATGTTTAATATTGAGATGCACACTCTCACTGGAAAATGTCACTAAATAGGTCAAACCTGTCTGTATTCTCAGTACACAGCAATGCCAACGTGCACGTGCTACCTTTCTGCAGGACCAAGAGCACAGAGCAGAGTTCAGTCTGGGCTAAATGCCTGAGGACAGAAAAGTATCTGCTGCCATAGTTCAAGATGGCCTTTTCCTACACATTTTATAATGCAAACAGAATATATAAAAAAAAAATCTAATTTAACTTACCTAACCTCGTGTAGAAGATGAACTCACATATTCTTCCTGATCCAAGCAACTCTGACCAGTTCCTCTGAGTTGGCAATATGTTGGCTCCTAAAGAAATCATATCCTACTCTTCAAAAGCAATGAGACAGCTTTGTGATTTATTTGTAAATTAATGTTTTGATTCTTCCTGTTCCAAAGCAGATTTGTTCAGTCACTTGAAGTTGCTCTAGGAGACCTCTTAAACCATAGGGCCCCCAGGAGTGAGTTCCCTTTGGGTACCCAAGTATCCATAAAGTAAATGGAAAGAACTCAACATTTCTTCAGTAGTGTCTGGATCAAGTCATTGGAACTGACGAAAAGGATTCTTAAGTGCATTGCAAGGGTACATGTAAACATAAAGTCAGTGGCAGCTCTAAGTGCCCAGCACATTTGCAAAACAAAAGAGCCAGGTTTTACAAAGGCTCAACCAAAAAGAATTTCCAAATGAAGCTAGATTTCAGGTAGGTATTTCAAAGGAGGCTCAACCTTTTCAGATACCACCAACTGTCCCAAAATAAGAAACACATTTGAAAATATTGACCTACCCTAGCAAAAGATGTGTAGCTGTCTATAATTGGCCTGTATCCTGTGCAATGGCAGGTATTTTCAGAAATATTTAGACAGTACTAAATGCCACAGTGTTTCCTATTTGAAGTCTCCAGTGTGAACCACCTTTTTATGATTTTGAGATGTCCTTAAATCACCATGGCTATGGCAAAATACCACTTTGGAGCATCATCTACTGCTCTTTGAGTCAAACCACACTTATGACCTTGGCAATAAAACAGTTATCCCTTTACTACACTTTTTACAATTTACTGTCTGAAACCTACCATTTTGCTTAGGTACTAGATGATGTCTTCCATCTGATTTCAACATGTTTCTAGATTTCTTTAAACCCAGTGCAATTTTATCCATTGGTGCATTTCCACTGAGAGATGCTAATTATTCCACTGAATACTTTGGACTATGCATAATGCAAGCTAATAAAAAAGCTGCAGCTAATAAATTACTTTCCACTACTGCCCTTCTCCAGTTAATACTTAAATTAATATTGTTTTTCTTCCAGCATAGACGGCTCTCAACAGCAAAGCTAAACACTTGCTTAACTTTATAACCTGCATGGCAGCTTCTTAGCTGGGATAACTGCCACTGAAGTCAATATAGCCCTGACAGCAGTTAGCAACCTGAAGAATCTCAAATGACAGAAAATAAAGATAAGATAATAAAATAAGCTTATGCAAAACGCTTTGGGGCCTAAATGAATTATTTACTATGGAAGTAATTCTGTGTTGATTTCTTTAGTTACTATTTTCATCGCAAATGCACTGAAAGGTTTTTCATGCTTTGGGAAGCTGTAAGGAAGATTTGGGCAGTATTTAGAAAAGTTACACTCAAACTTTACAATGTCATATCCAGGTAACGAACACACAGTATGCACATACAGCACTGGATTGCTCTGCCGAGCACAAATACAAGGTGAGTTGTGTTATTCCTACTTATTGTTCTGTTTACATTGGTTCCCAAAGAAAAGTGAAACAAATCATCTTAATCCCCAGCTGCAGTAATTATAGAACTCAAAGGCGAAGTTCAAAAAAAGGACATACTTCTTTCTTAGATAATACAACAGCAATTCTTCAGGGTCTGCCTGCCTCTCTATTACCTACATTATGAAATAAAAAAAGACATTATGGGTTAGAGAGAGATCTAATATAATTGTCTCACAAGGATTAACTATATTGTTTAAATGCAGTGATTGTAGATTAATATGTAGTGTGTTTGGTCAGCAACAGGATCCTGTCACTTGATCACAACCTGCAGATAAATAAATGAATGGGTCAGGCAGTATTGGTCAAATATGTCCTTTTAAAGTAACAGAAATAATAGTTACTCAGAGAACTGAAAGGGTAGAAGGGGTAGAAAGGCTGAGTAAGCACTGAATGGACAAGAGCAGAAAGTGTCTTTGGATTAGATCCTTTGTTGATTCTTATCAGCATGAATCAGAAATACCTTCATCTTAAAGCCATGTACTCGTGTGTGTGAAAATTCTGTGCATTTTATCTCCTTGAAGTTGATATTAACCCTTTCATTTGCAGAGACCCATCAGCATAAAAGCAGATAAAAATCTTAGTATAAGAAGAGCAGGGAGGATACATAACTAAGTATATTTTCAATGTAATGAAGTTTAATGTGTATGAGTGGGGCTGATGCAGGCCTTGCTTTAACCTTATCTCAAGAATGTTGCTGTATCATTGGCATGCTTCAGTTTGTTGGAGACAAGATAATCAAACAGCTGTGAAAACATTTTTAGGACCTATTGCTGCAGAATAAGAGGAGATTGAACCTCAACAGTTCTGCTATACCAACAGCATGCATCAATTTATCAGGTGTAAGATAACATGAACTAGTTCAGGAATTTATTTGGAACTGCAGAGTGAAATAACGCTTCAGAGTATGCCTTTAAGCACAGGTGGCATATAAGGACAGATAAAACATAACTGACAGAAAAAAAAATTAAATTACTTTTCCTTAATTCACCTGGTAAAAAAAAAAAAAAGCCTGTACCACCCCACCACCACCCCCCCGAGTACAAAAATGTTGATCAAAACCCTGAAAAATATCTCTAGAAAAATACATAGCAAGGTTGGATTGTTTGTTTGGTTTTTAACAAAGAAATAAAATATCTTAATTTGAGTTTATATTTTAGCTGACGTGTTTGTTAATAGGAATTCTTATTCACTCAACCTGCAAAGTAAGAAAAGGTGACAAAATGTCTTAGAAAATGAAATGTGAGGTTTTGGCACCAAGAACAGAAAAAAAAATTAACTACTTATTTTCTTTTGATTAATTACTGAAACTATATTAGTAAGCAGCATATTCTTTTACAAGTGATGTATTTACTCTAACTACATCAACTTTAGGAGCATACTAGTAAAAGGTTTTAGTAAAAAGCTAACTAATTACAAGTCTAAAAATTCTGTGATATGAAGGGTGATACAAAGTCACCCAGATTATGTAAACAATGTGGTAGAAAGGATGCTATAAGGAAAAGCAAAGACAAGAGATGATTATCCATGAACAAACTGTTGCTCCAGAATAACAGCCTTCCTGAATATGAACAGTAAACACTAAAGCACTGCCGTTAAAAAAAAAAAAGGCATTTAAAAACTTACCTTCCTGCCATTCACAAAAGACAAGCTCATCTGAGTGTTGGGTGCAAGCCATGCTGTTGCATTAAAGCCTGAAAAATAAAGCTTTACACATCAAAAGAAATTAATTAAATGCTATATGCTCCCAAAGGTTAAATAAGTTTGCCTTGTCTCGCAGAATTGTTTTCAGAACAAGCATCAAATTAAGTAGATGGGGAGGAGCCAGTGTAATGTAGGCCGTTTCTCAGCAATTAATGCATGTGCAGATGTTAATGCACCAAACTTTCTACTCCTACTCCACACCCCAACTCCTCCCTGGTGAGTTGAAATAATCTGGAAAGAATTTGAGCCCTTCTAATTCTAACCCTGTAACCTAAGTGATAAGGCACTTCACTGTGAGGGGGCACTTCTGGGTTTGAGCTATAGTTGCCAGGCCTGTTTCTTTTATATTGTCCAGTAACTGATGAATTTAGAATATGTAGGAATGCCTGAAGCTAGAACCCAAGACATGCAACATTACCCACTTCTGTGAGGTGTCAAATGCTAAGCCAAGGAGCCATGCTTCTCATTTTAGCTTGTCACTGACCTGAACGATCTATATTTTTTTTCTCCTGCAGCGACCAAGTTTTAGCAAAATCAAGATAACTACTACACAGACATTTAAAATTTCCTTCTGGTTATCTCTATGTCATGCCAGCTCTATACCTTGACTGCTGAGGGTGCCATTATAAGATGACCATACTCTGTATATACCATGTTCTAAGGGAGAGAAATCCCAAATCCTGATTTGGGATTCTAGATTCTTATCCACTTCCTTGGCTGTGCGTCCAGGAAACAAGGTCATTCATCCTTAAATGCTTTATTACAGCTGGCTTTTATTTTTTTTTAAAAGGGGACTTATGTATACGTCTTTCCAAAGTCTCCATTTGTGTATGTACGTCTTTTGTTTCATTTACCATTTTTACATTTTACAGCAAAGGTCTCTGCATTTCATTTAGAGTCAGCATAGGCTTGCAGCACAAAGTAGCTAGTCCCAGATCTTCCACCACTCCCCATTAGAAGGAAAGAAAATTATTCTCAGCAGAGATATGCCACTGCTTTTGTGTTTTAGCTCCTAATGTATGCCTGAGAGCCACCACAATGTAAGCACTGAAGTGATGTCAGTCACTAGGTCCTGCAGGCAAAAGCTGTAATGGGTCCTGCCAACTGCAGCACTGCTGTAGTATTCCACATGTGTTGTAGGTACAACGATGCAGGCTCAAAGGCCTAAGAAGAAAAAGAACCAGACCCAATACTAAAATTTGACAGTCCAATATCTAATTTTCAGAGTACTAGGCCTCCAAACCAGCAGCTAGTATTTATGTTAGGTGTTTAAGCTTACACACACATGGAATGGGAGTTCGGAGGGTGGATAGCTACAGAAACACTTCTTTAAGGAAGAAAATTAGTAGAAAGCATTCTTCTCAACCATCTCCAGTTTGGGTGTTTCTGTACAGCGCACATTAACGTGTCAATAACCATCCAACATGTCAGTGTCTTTGGAGCCCTAACCTTTCTACTTATCTATCCCCCTGGATCTGCACATTTTAAACAATATTAAAAATGTAAGAAAAGCCTCCTCTTTAACACCTTTATAGTCTATGAAAATTTCTTTCATAATATTCCATGTAGCCATAGTATCATCTATCAGGATGTTTATTTGCTGATATTTCTAGCTTCCATGCAGTTTTTCAAATGCCTACAAGCCAAAAGACAGCTTAATATGTTTCAGCTCTCAAAAAACCCAACAACCCATGTTTGGCACATGTATAGATTTTACTGAGACAACCAGACAACAGTGCCACTTGTAACGAGGCAGGGAGGAATCTTTGTTAATAATAACTGAGAAATACTGACAAGCAGGTGTGTGATCTGCAGCACTGCAGAAAACAAAGTGCAGGTCTAGAACATGATGAATCCCTGGACTGCAGACACCTCAGACATCATTGCCTGCAAGGGTTGGGCCACAATTTTTACAAGATTTGACTTGTCTGGAACTAACCTACACCTGTGCTAATGCATAGGTATAGGAGAGTAACAGACAATGCACCTTCCCCCCGTTCAATAGACTTGTATGCTCCCTGCTTCAGTGTATGCCAGGATTTACCCTAGTTTTGGGGCTGTTATAGACATGTGGGGTTGTGAGCTGTCGTTAACAAGCCCATAAAGTGAAACTAAGAAGTTGTTTCAAATCAGGAAAAACTAATTGTGGCAGCAGCAGTCACATTTAATTTGATTTATTGATTTTCTTACAATATATAAAAGCCAAAGTAATATAAAGAAGGTGAAGAAAAAGAAGTAAAAACCAATGGGGCTTCAGCTGCCTAAACCACACTTCTGGTGCCACTTCAGATAATCTGCAATAATCTGTTTGGCCTCCAGGTGCTATGTTGTATCTTCCAGTCCTGTGCTCTCCTATGTCTCTGCTGTCTTATGACATCTGAAATGGTCTAGACACCTATGTTTAAGCAACTGAATTTCACCTACTCATAGTGGTTACAGGGAGACAAATTGCAGCAATAAAGATTTCATACCTTAATAGCCAATGCAAGACCAGTTTAACCTACTAACATGATTTCTGTCACAGATAGAGTATCAACTCACAAAAGGGATGGAAGGCAAGAAGAGAAAATAGTCTGTGGAAAACTGAGGAGCAGTGAAATAATAAGGGCCTGCAGGCTGACATGTCAAACAAATTAGAGACATTTCTTTTCATTACAAATGTCGGTCTTCACGGCTCTGGAGCAATCTGACCTATGAGTAACTGCAATAGCAATCACAATTCTCAGCAAGGAATCACTGATACAGAGGTTCACTGAAACCACACACTGAACATACAAACTACCTGTTTTCCCAGATCTACTTCCTTATCAAAGAACCTGCTGCAATTTTTCAGGTGCAGTATACTTTTGGTAACTTCTGTAGACTCACTAAAAAAGTTTTTTCTCCATATTAGGATGTATCCCAGATCAAAGCCCCAAATTCAAATACCATGGAGATTTGTGTATTTGTGTGTGTGCATTCAGAGCTGAAATCTCAGCTTTGCACTTCAAGAGGAAGAAAGGCTGAAGTTCTCAGTCAGTTCAATACTGTGGATTCTGATGCAGAGATCTGAATATTGTGGCCAGAGCTTTCATAATACATTAACTTTGGTATATTCTGTGTCATTTCTTGGTTTCAGGTTACAAATATATACATACTTCAAATTTAATAACACTGGAATTTCTGTTAATATTTAATACAGTGCTGCTTTATATTTTCCTGTTTTCTCCAGCTGCTACTACTTGGGTGTGGCCTAATCCCACTGCACCCTAGGCAGCATCAGATGACTGATCTTTGCAGATCAACTTTTGATCTCATTGTGGTTTTTCTATCTTCTTTATCACAGGAGTGGCTAAGAGTGGGAGAAAGTTCTTAACTGTACTTTCATGGCTCAACATAGTCCTGAGCACAGGATTAAGCACTGCTCAAGAATCCTTTCCAGAGACAGGTTCATCCAGCCTCCTATTCAAAGCACACTAAACTCCATGTGAATTCTCCCATTAAGTTCAGAGGCTTTTGGCTTACTCCATGAGAAAAAGAAAGCTTCCAGTGGAAATTACAACTAAGTGACTCTTCCAACTTTTGGGATAAAATTAACTGCCTATATATGTAGGTTAGACATAGCAATTTCCCTGGCATAGCAAAAGAAAATCATAACTCTTGTTTCTTGCATGTTTTTAACACAAAGATGTCTGTGCCAAAAGAATCTAAAGCAGCTTTACTACAAATCAGAGCATCACTTCTGATCAAAAAAGGACTGAATCCAACAAACAAGGTTCTGATTCTTCAACAGACAAATATCTCTGCACTCACACTCCACTGCAAGACTCAAACCTAAATTAGAAAATTAGCTGAAGCTAATAATTTATCATATGAAGTTTTAAAGTGTAATAATTGGCAGTAAGTTATCTAACATACCTTTATACTTCATCCTAACTTTCTTCCCCTGCAGCATCTGAGCTGAGCTGTTCAGCAGATCTTTCTTGTTGAATATATATGCTTCAAATGCAGGAGATGTATTTCTAGCAATTAAATGCAGTAATTTAAGTGAAGTACTGTAATGAATATACTGGATGGAGAATGAAGATAAGAATAGAAGATGTAACATGCATATTTTTGGTAGCTGATTGTATTCTGAAAATGATAAAATATATTTATCCCTGTTTGATTAGTGTGTATTGGGGCAGTAAATCAGTTTTCAATTCCATTCCATTCCATTCCATTCCATTCCATTCCATTCCGGTCTTGTGCACTCGGGTTTGTCATTCACACAGATATGGCCTGAGGAGTGGAGGAAGCAGATTCATCATCATTTGTCACCTACGAGAACAAGCAAGAAATGAAAAGACTGACTTGTTTATGTTATTTGACTGGACAGCTCCCAATATTGCACTTATCAGGTGCCTCCAAGTCACTCAGCATGGTGTTCTACAGGAGATACCTATAAAAGATGGCTGGAAGGAAGGTCAGTGATAACTGGGGTCAGGGCCAAACAGGGATGGAGAATCACAGTCTCTCCACTGGCAGACCTCACCTCCCGCAAGCACCTGTAATGAGAGTAAGCTGACATTTTGGGAGCCAATGATGTCCCACCACAGATAGACTATAGGGGTAATCTGTGAGTGAAACCTCAAGAGTTTCCATGAAGTGAAACCTCAGACGTTCAGGGCACAGTATGGAAGTATATGTTGGCAAGGCCCTTGCTTCCCAGTTTTTGTAGACTAAATAAAAACTCACACGGAAAAAGAATGGTATTAACAGTGAGGACACAACTACAGTGAATAGTTGCAGAAAACAAAGTATATAAAGGATCTGCATTACAACAAGTATATTGCCTCATTTGTATCTCTTCTGTATCCTTTTGTAAGCTCAGAGTTAATTATTTTTCTCCCAAAGAGTACTGGGCATAGCAAGGAGTACCAGAATGAGGTGACAGTGCCAGAATGCAAGTCAGTGGGGGAAAGCACCTGGAAGGTGACTGAAGATGCCTGGAGGCTGATCCATTTCATGTCAGTAAGAGGAGCTATTTAATCCTCTATGGGATTTGACATACAGAAGAAAGGAGGTGGATTCAACTATACAAAATCAGGGAAATTCCAATACAATGCTTGAATGCCATTTGTTGGAATAACTTGTGTGAGTGAGACCGGTTATCAGGCATTTCAATTACAAGGAGCCATATAATAATTTTGTACACAAAACATGACCAATTGGACACATCATTAGGCACCACACCATTCAGGGGTGCGGAAAGCTGTATGTACTTCTGTCAAGAGATACTTAAACAGACCCTTCCCCCACCTTCTTATTACCATCTTAGTGAAGTCATCTGCGCAGCCTGCCCGTATTTGTTCAGCAGTCAGAGGGCTGTTCAGTGCAAAGGTCTTTTTCAGTCCTCTTTCATTTCTCACACTAGTTACTGCATCTCTCAAAGCAAAGAACACAGAGCATCCCAAGAAAAGTCCTGCCTCACCTATCCCCTGAAAAAGAAAATAAAAAAGTAGTCAAATAGATGTAGATTTTGAGCAAATGAGAGGAGTACATGCTATATTAATATCAACTAAAAAGCTTAAAAGTCAGTGACTCAAGAAGTGTTTCATCTTTCACTAAGGGTATTTATTTTAGATTTAGTAGAAGTACGCTTAGATCACACCAAGTCTTCTGATGGTAGCTGCTTCCAGGGAGCTAAAAAGGTTGATTTCAAGTATCGGGTACTGATTTTAGAATCTTTTTGGCTCATTGCTAAACTGAAATTTAGAATAACTGGCAGATAAAATTAAAACAATCCAAACCCAAGTACAGATACAACTAAGAAAAAAAGCCTGAACTCATGACAATTCTCTGAAGACAAACACCACTGACCTCAGTGGGCCTGACATCCTCTCACTGGTTCTGATATAAGATTCACATTTGTTCCTTATCTCAAAGATAGGTCAAATCCACCCTTACGCCATAGTTCTCTCAGTGCTCTGGTATTGAACATTTTCATTTGGACTGGATTGTGATATCACAATTGAACCTTACTTATTTCCTTGGTAAAATCTGAGAACAAAATGTCTTCCCCCAAACATGGTGCATGAAGACAGAATCACACCTTCTTACAGTGAATTTCAAGGTTAATTATAAAAGGTAAGTTCACAGAAAAGGATAAAAGCTCTGTTTGAAGAGGGATGTTAGGATCAGCTCTCTAGATCAGCTCCAAATAAACTGTGTAACCACTTCACCTAGATGGTATTTTTTCAAACACTTTTCTAATAATGTATTACCGGGACAGCTTTGAATAATTTAAAAGGACCTATTTGTTCTTTAATAACTTTTGCTGTTAAATGTTTTTTCCTCCTGTAATGCTGTTTTATTTTACTGTATTCTAAAAGCATACCTAATACTTGAAGCAGATAGAAATTTGCAGAATTACCTTAATATTTATTTACTATTACTACTTATATGCAACTGGCCAGAATATTTGCTAGTGCAAATTGAAGCAGTGATTATACCAATTGAATACTTGAGCCATTCTCTCATATAAATACACACATACAGTCCTATTTCTTGTTGCATAACACTCTCATTGTCACTATGATTTCTCCATCAATTTCTTTGGTATTTTAATTCTCTCTCTTCAGTTTTTCACGACATTTTAAAAGTATGGTTTTAAATTCAGCTTGCAGCTTTTGTGTATAGTCCATTAACGAAATCCTGAACGTACTACTTGCTAACCATGAAAGATATGCAGCAATATTCTGCATTACATCTTTTCATATTAGTTTCCCTGATGTCATAAATAAAACAATTTTATGGACACTTGTTTGAAATGCTAAAGAAGAGGAACTGAAAACTTATATATATTTTATATGAGAGTAATTTCTGTTTGTCCTGTTATCTAAGAATTAGGCACTGTGGTGGTTTGCTTACCTTGGATGCATAGATGGCATAAGGATTTTCGGAAGATGACAGCAGGGAAACACTAAATCGTTCTGGAATATCACATACAGCAGGGATCTTATACTGATCTGGACCCCGAGTATAGAGGACTCCTTCTGGAGAGTACTTTAATTCCTCCATTGTATACAGTCCAATGCCTTGAACGAAAGCACCTTCAATCTTTAAATAAGAAAAGAAATACCATTTACATTCTCATGTCTGGTAAAACAGGCAAAACTTTGGCAAGAACTGATTTGTATCACTAGCTGTTAGAAGACCATTTTCTTTCCTGTTTGCCTAATGGGATTCTTCAACATTTGGGGCTACCGTGATGGGAAAAGCTTTCACACTCCTCTCTCATACCAGGCAGAGACAAATGCTTTCATGAAGTGATGAGATCTGTGGACCAGCCTGCAATGAAGAAAGGTGCTTCCCTGCTATCAAGTAGGAAAGGCAGGTCAAACAATAGGAGAATTTGGAGACTGTAGATCACAAACAGGATTTAAGTCCAGCAGATAGCGGGCATATATCCATACAGTAAGCACTACAGGTTGGCAGCAGGCGTAAAATTCAAACTTCATTGACATCTACAAAGCTCTGACAGTGACTCAAATAGGGTAAGACTACAAGTAAAGGACCTTCTAATACAATATATGACTTATAACATTATCTTGTAAAGAAATTAACGTTTTCTGAATTAATGAGGTAATCTTCACTTCAGAGAAGGCTACCAGTGTAATAGAAATAAGGCAGCAGGAAGTTCTTGGCACATACCTGTCCTATATCCACAGCTGGATTTATGCTGCATCCAATGTCCATAACAATGTCTGTTCTGAGGTTCTGTCAATAACATTCAAATGCATATTACTGAGAGTGATGCATGGAGTAGAGGCATTAGAACATAGTGTGGGTTAGAGTGGGTATTCAGTGGAATAATACATGCTAAAACAGAGGCCCCTCTGTGTACACAGTTTTGAAGTAATTTCCAGTACCCCATTACAAGTGAAATGGGCTTGTCTCAGTTTTAACAAAGTTTAGCCAGAGACAGCCTTGTCATATTTTTCCCATTGCACAAGAAAATCCCACATAAATAACTACAGATAGAGGGCATATGATCAGCAGTCTATAACATTTAGCTGTCCAGATGGTCAAAAACCTAGAAACAGAATATTTATCTCTGCTGTAATTTGTTTGGTGGCAAACAGGGAGAGAGCAAGCAAAGAGCATGTCAGATGTCTGCCAAACCCAAAAGTGAACCCATATGACATTAATACAGATGTGCCAAAAGCTGGTTAACACTGCACAGCTTTCATTCTGCTCTACCTGTAATTTGCATTTACACTGTTGATATATTTACTATCATGTGAAGACAGGCGACTTATTAATGCAAAACCTGAATGGCTGTTGGATCATTCAGTGATACAAACAAACCTCATTCATATTATTTACAAAACTTCCAGGACACTCAGTTATTACCTTGTGATCTCCTGTTAGACAGTTAATTTCAACCTCTGAACAAGCAGCTCCATAAAGAAAATATGTAAATGGCTGTCCTTCCCCTTTCTCCCAATCCATGTTTTCATTGTAACCTCTGACGGAAGAAACAAAGTCCACAAGAAGAAAATTAATGAATGCTTGCATCATAATAAAGCAGATGAGTACATGAAAGTTTGAAACTACTTCAAGTGGAATCTTAAATAACAGGTCAGAACCCCAATAGTTAAGTTCCATGAAATCCTACAGAGCACTAGTAGTTTAGGTTTGATGGAGCTGGTATTTATATGAAATTTAGCAGACAAGCAAGCTATTTCAGTTCAGGAGAGTCTATAACTAGCACAATCCCAGAAATATACTAATAAAGACATGGGAATCAAATACAGAATACAAATTTAAGGTAATGGTTGCTGAGGTAATAGCATATAAGGGAATTCAGAAAAAGGAAGGAAAACTGGTCAGGACCTATGAAAGAGTAATTTATGAGAGATAGATGAAAGAGTTAAAATTAAAACAGGAGTATTGAAATAAAGGTAAAATTACTTAGAAGGGAGTGGGACTAACTGAGGAAACTATAGTAGTCAAGACTGATGGGGTAAATTCAATAGACACAAGAGGACAGTGAAACATGGTATCTCCCAACCATGTGAGCTATGTGACCAAGGCATATTTTCTGGCCATACATGTCTTTGTTGAGCATATTTAAAATCATAAGCTATCAAACAATTAATAGTATAATTCAGAGCATTGAACTGCGCATTGAAAAAGGGATACACAAGATCCACATATTCAAGTTCTCACATCCCATCTACCTCAGCTGGCTTTGAGATTCTTGGATGTGGAGAATATGACTGGATAAGAACTAGATCAATACGGGATTTGAGGCTCAGGGATCTGCAGATGTTTTTGGACACTATTCAATATCAATAGCAAACTATGACTGTTGCTCATTGCTTTGGAGATAACAACATTCCTAAATGGCTGCATAAGCAGAAAACATACTTGAACAGACTCAACAGCAGGAAAGGACATTTTGTTTGGGCTTTTCTCAGTGTTTTATTAAGTACGGGTTTGCGAAGTGCCAGACTGAATACCTGAAAAGTCGTTATTGATAAGTAGGTAAATACAGGTGTAGGGAGAGAAGATATAAGGCACAGCAAGCTAAGAGAGAAGCTTTGATCTGAATCCCACCTGAGTTTTAGCACAGGAATTTTTCCTTTCTGGTTCTTTATAAACACTGTGAAAGAATTCAGAGAAAAAGGGCCACAAGACTGCACTGAGAGAGAGCAGTGGGAATTGTGTTTAAGATTACTGTGTCCTGCAACGGTATGCTGTTGTGAATAAATCCATATCTAAGAGTATGTACAGTGGGAATTTTCTGAGGTTCCAGAAGCGAAGAGGTCAAAAGAATGACTCCAAACTAGGGTCAGTGAGCAACCCCACTTCTCACTGATTCCTGAGGTAGGTTTTGGAAAAAACCCTACCGTGAGCTTTCTCTTAAAACTCAACCAGATATTTTAAATTCTCCTTCCTCTAAAGAGAAATAACCTTAAGGTTCAGATCTAGAAATAAATGGTCCTAATTTTCCACAAGTGCACCTGTTGCTAATTACAGGTGTGCACTAGATAAATATTCGAATGCTGCCACTTGTTCTTTCTGTCATGCAACTCAGTGTGACCATGTTTGTGGGTAAAAGTGTAAATAATTTGTAGTACAACAATATTTATAGCTTATGGCAATACAGCCTCCAATAAATAAATTGTATCCCACTTTGCACACCTACTGTTATGGGCAGGAGTCACTTTCTTGATGCTTTCTGGTTTGCTAATGGTGGAACCATGGAGTAAAAATGGGACAAAATAGTCTTTTGATACTTTCTAGAGAGTCCACACAGGGATAGGCATAAATTAGCACTTAAACTTTATACTCCACCCCCCATATATCAAAGAATTACATAAAACATAAGCTGAGCCGTTTGAAAGAACTATTAGACAGGATCTTCTGTTGATGGCACTGGTTATCTTCAGAAATCAGTCCTGGTCTAACCTATCAATTTTTAAGGAGCAAAAATGTATTACCTAAAGTAGCCAGTAGCTGAAAGACTCACACTCTGTTCAAAAGCCTCTTTAATCTGTAAAATATGGCAGTGTTTGTGGTAAATCAAGGAAGGAGTCAGGAAGGAACACAGCATACATATCTTTACTTAATTTACATCTATTTACTTAAAAAACAAACTGTAACACATTGTAAGGAAAAGACCAGCTGAGTTAAGCACGTTTAGCTGCACATGGGGCCTAATACTGTAGAACTAAATGCCCTTTTGACAAGCAATCTGAATTTTTGTGGCAATACAGTAAGGAATAGACCTGTCAACAGTGGTGTTCTTGCAGAATCCTTATTACAGGTAATACCATAGTCTTAAAGGGCCCTGCTCATTTTTTTTGCTCAAGTTCAACAGAAATGGATCCCTCTTTGTCAACTGAACAGATCTGGTTTATAAATCATTAAGATATAAGATCTGCATGACCTATTTGCACAAAAATTACAGTTGACAAGAGAAATTATTTGTACAGTGTTCTTCTGCCAGTGGTAAAAATGACAGTATGAGGTCCTAAATGTATTCCCTTTCAGTGATTCTTATCAGTTTGCAAGTCAAGAAGTTTAGGGTTTTAAAAAAATTTTTAATTGTAATTTACTGACTTCCCAAGATGTAAAATTACTTCTCTGCATTCTTTCTTAGGTCAGCCATTTCTGCTAATATTTTGGGTGTGTCTGAATTATCCAGATTAATTTGCCACCTGTTAAGAGGAGAACTGGATTTTATCTTTGCATACATAGCTGTCATTTATCAAGCTACCACATGTATTTCAACATTATTTGTTATTGCTAGGAATTACTACTGTCAAGAAAGTATTTACATTTTTACAGTTATTAAAGTATTTAATCACTTTAGAATAAACACCCTAGTGTACTGGATCTGTGAATGCCTGAAGGCAGGGACTGTCCTTTTCATTAGGCAGTAGGTAACAAGCAATACTGGATAAGAAGACATAAATAGATTTTCTTTTAACATCTCAATACATAGGACTAGATTCTTCATAAAAATAGTTGCTATTATAGCAGAAAGTTTTTAGTTAAGAAAATTCAGTTTCTAGCCCTAAAATTCTATTTCCAGTTTCAGCCATTTCTATAAATAGCATTAGCACTACTTCTGTACTACCCTACTGCAAATGTAACTAATATTATAACTAATTACATATTAGAGCAATGGGAGCAAGGATTCCTGCTACCTTTTTTGCAGTTCTGTAATATACTGCATATGGGAAAGAGATGGAAGGAAGAGGTTGAGAAGGCTTCCCTTTATTGATTTGGTAAAAATAAAGAACAGCCCTGTAGGAAAACTGACACTGTACACATATACCCTGACAATCTTTTGGCAACAGCTTGTCTGAGGGTAAACTGGGCTGGGTTATGTTACTGCACAAGCTGGTATTTTTTTGTACATTAAAAACTTCTGTGCCTCCAAATGTGACTTCACAGATAGCTTCCCCGCCTTTCCAAATAGATACGATCCAGGCATTGTTTCCCATATATCTAAACCAAGTACCTACGCTCCATCTTTTTGGGAAGTAATCTGTTTCTGTAGTTTTTAACTTTAGGATTATTAGGCCAAGGAGACTGATAGACCACAATACATATATCGCAGTTTCTGCAAGCACACAAAACACATTTAGTAGGATTCACATGTCTTACCCAATCACTCCAGGTCCCTTTTGGGTTCTTGTTGATGATAGGCTGCAGGCGTTTGAGAAGAGTTTGGCAAGCATCCTGGTGAGAATTCAGGAGAATATATCAAAATTGACACAGATATGTTTGGTACTATTCAAGATATGTTCTAGTTAGTACTTAATTAGTATATGCTTTACTGTCATTTTGGTTTGAAAAAGTATGGCAAGAGATGTCATTTTAACTGCATAGACACAAACCTTATAAAGGGTTAAGTTACAAGGGTTGGAATCTGCATGAATCAGTAGATTCAGAACAGGAACATTATACAAGACTAGTATGGGACTAGTTAGTTTGTTAGATGAAACAAGGATTTTGTCAAACATAAGTCTTTTGGGAAAAGCTCAGATCATATTCTGAAAACTTATAATCACCATTACTGAGAAACTGTCAGGAAGTCATGTTCCTTCTCAGCAATCTCCAGTGTTACTACTGGTAATCTCAAACTTGATTTCTATGAGATCACGAATGCTTAAAGTTAGGCAGGCATTAGATACCATGAGGGACAGTGGTTTTTGTTAAACTAAATACTGCTCTTTACCTTCACAGCCATGCCATTGACATCTGTCCCTGCAGATCCTACTGAGGCACATGCATTAGGAACAGTTGTTGTGCTCGTTTCACAGAAGTGAATACATGACATGGGGATGTTCAGTTCCCGACTAGCAACCTGTTTCAGGAAGAACGATAGATTCTTCTCTGGTTTAAAAACATTCTAAACACTCCAACATTTTCCCAGTACTTGCTAGAAGTTGGTGATACCAGGAAAGATAAAGTTTTAGCAAGTACTCTTCCAAATCATTTTGCCCAGTTTGTCATCACAAAGAAACAGAAAAGTGTGGCAATGTTTTAGCTGTACTCAAACTCTGGATTGAGACTCTGGAGTCCAACATTTGGTTCCTGATTTTGCTGCTTATACCCTGTATGACTTAGGGCAAATTATGCAGGCCCAGATGCCAAGCTTTCATTGACTTGATAAATATCTTTTGGGTCCGTCTCTCAATTACCCTTAAACAAATATGATAAAAATAATATCACTTGGACTGTATACTAATCTGCATACTGACTGTCTCTTTTTACCATGGGTTTCATGGGATCAGCCCCAAAAAATCTTATTTCTCATAACTCTTTATATACCATTGGAAGAATAAAAAACAAACAATCTGTTATTTCTTCCTGCTGTCTCTATGTCTCTTAATGAAGGCATCTTTGCTTTATAACTCTATTAATGCAAAGAAGCAGTGGCTATGCTGATAAAGAAACTGTCCTACTAGTACACTAACTAACCAAGAAGAAAACCTTCACACTGTTTATCTGCTTGATAGATAAAGCACAAAGTAGTATTTGTTTGAATCATTTGTTACCTGGATCATTTTTGTATGAATACCCTGCCCCATTTCAATTCCACCATGTGTCAGAAGCACAGACCCATCAGTATAAATATGAACCAGAGCAGCAGCCTAAAAAAAGAAATACAAAATCAAGATTAGAATGAGATACATGTTGTATACAGTGATGAACTGAAGAATCAAAAAAAGACAGATCAAAAAACCATAGTTTTGAAGTGTATTTCAATTTCTGTTTCTTTTTTTTTTAAAGGATGCCAAAATTTGAAATGCTAGTCCCTGCTCTTTGTCGGTAACAAACTTCAAAAGAAAAAGACAAATCCTTTCCTTGGAGGTCTGCTTTTTCTGTTGCTAGATCCTGAAATAAATCTACATCTGGCAACAGTATCCCAATGGTTCCAAAAGAAGTTAGAGGACCTCCCTCGCTAGCAGCTGTACAAGCAAATTGCTACAAGTTTCATTTTCTCTCTCACTGATGATTGAGAGCCTTTGGACACAGGCTTTTCAACTGCATGGGTTGGGCAGGCTGTCAGCATTAGACACAGAAGGAAGGTTCTGAATGAGATTTTCCTCCTGGACTCTGTTGGAAGTAGCACTGTAGACTACAAAGGCCCTGTGACTTCAGTCTTTGATATGATACAAGTCAGTCAATTAATTTTCATTTGATAAAATGGTGTCTATTCCAGAAGCACTGGACACCAGCATTAAACAAAATACTAAGACCAAAAATACTACTGTCCTTCTTTTCTTCCTTAAACTTTGATGATATCAAAGGGCTCAATCTGTAAGAACAGCATCCCATAGTACCCCAGTGGTCAGTAAGAGTAAGCTCAGAGCTTTATCTGGAATGCATAACTTATCCAAGGAACACTTTGCCAGCAGTCTTCAAAAATTTTTCATAAAACTGTTCAACTCATCTATACCAATACCACATCACAAGAGATGGGACTGGCCTTTAAGTAGGCAGGGTCCAAGCTCACTGGGTCCTGAAAACTAAACAACTTTGATCTCAGCTTGAAGAGAGCTAGAAGCTAGTGTAGCCTTCAGGGAACAACCATTAGGAGGATGACAGTTTTGCAAAGTTGAAAGATAACACATTTTGACTCGTAAGGTACAGCAACTGTAATCTTCTATGGATAAAAAGCTTAGGTTACTTATTCTTCAAAGAAACTAACCTGAGAAAGATAGCGTGTGCCTAGTCCAAATGGAAACTTCATTGGTACAATGGCAATCCCTTTCTTCTTCCAGGAATTTTGTTTGTTAAATTCACTGACAGCTGTTTTCCTACTGTAGTATGCAGATTTCTCTATGCATTCATTCCAACATCGTATTAAGTTTTGTGGATCAAGCTTTTGTTTGAAGTGTGTCTCCTCATTCTCCTTATACATATTTATTTCCCTAATCTGAAATAATAAAATTAACAGCTATCACATGATCCTGTTTAAGGCAGACTGACCATCTGGGGGGACTAGTAGACAACAGGATTACCATATGTTTTTTGAACAATTACCAGTTTGGTTCCGTTTGTAAGAGCATGTTATTAATTCAACAACCAGACTTTGATTAAAAAAAAAAAATACAAATTTTAGCACAAATTGTGCTTGACTTAGAAAAGATTTGTTCAAACAGTTGAGCTAATCTAAAGGGTTTTAACTTTCCAACTGCATAGACTTCATTCCAGAAGAGAAGATGCCTTCATTTTGTCACCTTTTCTGGTGATAAACCAGTTTTATCTGCAACTCCTGTTATCCAAGTTTCTGTCACCAGTGCTGACTGGGGAAAGCCAAATCCTCGGAATGCTGTGTTTGATGGCAAGTTTGTTTTGCAGGCATAAGCCCAGCATCTCAAGTTGGGAATCTTGTATGCATTGTCCATTTTTAATAAGGATACTTCTGCTACCTGAGGTAGGGAACAAACAGGTATAGTTAAATGTCAGAACAGTGCTTCTTTCAAAATTACATTTAAATCTTCCTCAACTCATATAAAGACCTTAACTTGAGACAATTAGCTTTAAAATTTGGTTTCTGTCAATCACTGGTAGTAAAAATACCCTTATGCACACATACAGACTTTACTCATACATTTTTCATGCAGTGTAGTAGTTTTCAGTTCTGTTTTGATATTCACAGAACACAGCTGAGTGCTGGTCAGTAGTTAAGGATGTAACGGATACTTAATTTTAGGACTGATTTTGCTCCTACTTTAATATCAAAAGCCATACAGAACTAAAAATAGGCAAATTAGTTTTTATTAAAGCAATTGGAGCTATGAAAGGAACTGATGAAAGCCTTCTGAATTATCACATCCTATGGAAATTCACAGTTAAGGTTTAGTTCCACCAGAAAGCACATGTACTGCAGTCCACCGTGTCTTCTGGTTCTTACATTTTTCTTTCAGAGATTTTGCATGACAAACAAAAAACCAAAAGAAAAGTAAAATCCCATATTAGATACCTCAAATTAGGCTCTAGGAGTCAGTATCAGAATAAATAAATAAGTTTAAAAATGTTTTGATGCTTCATGAAGAGGCCACTGGCTCTCTTCAGGGTTAAGTAGATTTCTCAGAATGGAAAATTTAAGCCTGTATTGCTACTGTTTCCACTGAGCTTTCAACAATAAACTTAAAAATATTTCTGCATAGGAGCAACTGAAGATAGTTTTGCTGTAATAATTATACATATGAATAATGTCATATAATGCTACCTTTTCACTTAGGAAATATAAGTTGAAATGTTATTTTGCAGAATGAAAAAAAGAGTCATGTTTTTGTTTATTATGACCACAACTTTCATGGACTTCAGAGAAAGTATGTGTATGAAGATGATCAGCCTTAAGAGGGTTATTGATAATTCAGATGAATATAATGCATTGTTATAATACAACTCTTAGCTATGCCAATGTTTCTTACCAGAAATGTCTGTTCAAATCTTGATCTAATCACAGAGAGTTAAAACATATTATTAATTGCTGACTGAACTGGTAACTAACTAAGTTAAGCGTAGATTACTGGTATTCAAATCCCATACTGGAAGACCAGTCTTTATTACAATAAGCATCAAGCATCTTGGCTCTCCCTAGGGCTAGGCTCCCGTAGAGCAAGGTCCGCTCTAAAGAAAGAATAAATCCCAAAATACTGTCTTGAGAACACACAGATAAGTCACAGTGGCCCAGAAAAAAAATGTAAGTTTGGTAAAGCTTGTAATTTTATTTATAATAGACCTATTTCTCCTCTTAAAAGTGTTGAATTATCAATGCTATAGTAATAGAATCAAATGGAATTACACAGCTAAACTACTGGGTATTGATCTAATTAATTAGGGAGTGATGATAGAGAGTTAAGCTGTTATCACATGTGCTACTTCAGCTGCAGCTGAGTTGGGTGGAATCATTCGGTTATCACTGCCTCCAATTCTAGGTCCACCAGCTTCACTGTATCATTGTAGAATTTCACCTTAAGATGATTCTGACATGTGATCTGCATTAATGTACATGCTTTTAATAATGGATTTTTTTTCTAACCCAGTTTATTTTTCAAAACCAGGTTAGGCAGCAATAGCATGGGCAGTTACACTGACAGATTTCAGCGTGCAGAAAATACCCATAGGTAGGGCAATGTCAAGCAGATGAGAGGGAGTAACCTCAACAAACATTTCAGTTATGGTAAGAATAGTCTATGCAAACACAAATAGCTAGTTACTGATATTCAAGCAAGCAATGTTTTATAGTTTGCAGACCTGTAAGTGAGGAACTGAGGTATACAGCACAATAAATGCAGACCCAATACAGAAATGCATAGAGATAGTAACAGGAAAATTATCAGTGTGAATTTTCTGAAGGCTAAGAAAGGTCTTTGCAGCCTGGAGACATAAAGCTTTAAGCGGGTACTATATCTTTTCAAAAGAATACATTGTTAGTTGGCATGTTTATAATGGGAAAATAAGCCTGAGAAACCATTCATGAAGTGAATGCGTAGGAAAATATCAAAAAGTAGTGTAGTGCTTCATTGAACTCAATAAGGAAAGGTTAAACTACTAGGTGTAGATTTTCCAGCAACTCACAGTCCCTACATTGAAAGGCTATATGATTAACAATACATGTGCAAGAGAATTTGGCTTTCATCATTTTTCAGCTAATGATTCCTCCATGTTGTAAGACTTACCAGCTTACAAAATCCTTACCAGGACAGATTCATCAGGGGTGCATCCTCCATTAATGTAGTATTTGGCATCCACAGCTCTGATCCTACCATCATTCATGAAGCCAACCTAGAAGGATCAACAATAACCTATTTAGATTTTGGCATTCATTAATTTCTTCAGTGCTTGTATATTTTGAAAATTAATGTAAACCATGTGCTGCACTATTAATTTCTGGGCAGCATTCACTGAAACTATAGAATGGCAAGAGAGAAAGGAAGTATGCTCCTAAGATATTGGCTTTCTCACATGGCATCTGTCATCTGTATAGGTACAGCATATAACAAGCAACATCTGCCCATTGGGAAAGGAAGAAGCAGGGAAGCCCAGTGGCTTCCTGTTGTGTTGCCCCAGATACCCGTAAGTGTGTCATCTAGGAATGTTCACTGTAGATGAATTCAAATCCCACTCTGAATGTAAGAATAGCATTTGGCAGATGGAATATGACATTTGTTTTTCTTAATGAAGAAATGCTATCTTTATCTCACACCTCTCTTTTCACCTGTTGCCACTAATAGTTCCTGAATTCTCTACAGGGAAGTATCCTGTAAAACCTCTCTTATTTTACCTATGTAGTACAGATGGGAATGAAGGCAGAAATTGTGCTAATGAACAGTTATGACTGATGACAGTGTATGAGCAGGGAAGAGATTAATTTCCTCTACAAAGTGAGTTTTCCTGTATGATACTTTCTGTGAAAAACTAGCTGCTCTTTTTTGTGAACCTAACCATACAGACAGTTGAAAATAAACCTCTGCAGAAGAAGTCTGAGCTAGCTTGGCTTCCCATTCCCAGAAAGAAAGACAGAAAGAGCTATAAGAGGAAAAGGACACAAAGGGACTAGAAAACAAACAAACAAACAAACAAAACAAAACTCTGCAGAGATAGAGGCAGAAGCAGAGAAAGGGCTGTCCAGCAACTTTATCTCTTGGTTTCCTGGCTAGTAGTTTTGTTTTAAAATTGCATTGATTATACTAATTTTCATTAATAGAACAATTATTAACCAGTAGCACTGAAATACTTATTCACAGAATATGGGGAGGTATTTTTTCACTGAATTCTTGTGGCACTCACTTTATATTTACCAATAAAAGGATGTCGGCCACCAGTGATTAACATATCATCCCCTCGGCTCAGAATAAGACGGACTGCTCTGTTGGTTCTAAATCAACAAAAAAGAAGTCAAATTTCAGTCAAAATACAAGATGTTATTAGCAAGATGGCTATTCATCATGTATCCAGATCTAGCCATGCATATAAACATGCATTTAGATTAAACTTAACTTTAATAGGCTTAAATACATGCTTAAAGCTATGTCCAAGTTCTTTTTTTTTTTTGCATGTACAATCATGGCAGAATGTTCATTTCACCTCTTGAAAGCCAAGGAGATAAATCAATGGAAGCTTCTTCTGAAGAAATTGTTATTTCAGTGTTAAGACTGAACTGTGTTAAGTGAGCTAACAGCAGTTAGCATTCAACCTTAAGCAAGAAATAGTCACCCTCAGCTATTCAGAATCGTACTGAAATAGAGTGCCTTGGAACAAAACCAAAACGTGGATAATAATAAAAATATGAAAATTAGTCTACAAATGCATATACCATTTAAAATAGTTACTTTTGAAAAAGTGGACATAAGATGGATGTAAAATGAAGTCCTAACAATACAAAAAGATTGTTTAATCTACAAAAAAATGTTATTTTTAGCATGGCCTGGTTAATCCAAAACATGGACAACAGAGCCAAAAGTAGTCAAGAACAGTGTGTACAACAGTGACAGTAGTAACATGAGAAATGCATTGAGGTTACCACTCAGATTACAAGACCATTTTGGCTAAGACAGGATGTAGCCTGATGCACATTCTGCAGCAAATCAGTTACGCTTATAAAAGAGGTTACTACCCTCTGACAGCTAATTGCCAATATTGTCCTGCCAAATTTGGCGGGTGGGGGATGGAGCTTTATGTATTAAGGTTCCTGAACTAGTTCAAGTAGAATTATCAAAAACATAATATCGAATAGATTTAAGCTAATTTTGCCTGAAAGATGTTGGGGACTGAACTAGAACCACTTGTTCTTAAAAGCAGTTCCACTCATGAACTCTTCCTTCTGCATCCTGCTATGCCAGTGAAGTTCACATCTGGATGGTTAATGTCATGTTTTGAATGTACATACAAACCCTCAGTAGTTAGGAACTGGTCCTTCTGAAATGCTCCATCACTTCAAGAATGTTTCTAGCTTATATTAACACCAATTTCTTCAAGTCCCATTAATTTAGTTGAGGCTAGAGCTGCTTAACATAAGCAGTCCAACAAAACAAAACAAAGAAATGCACTGAACAAAATGTGAACAGTCAGGATTTTATGAATTTTGGCTAGCAACTTTGGGAAAGGAGAAAGCATTTTAGCCAAAATGCAGAACTTGTTCACCCCATTTTCTCTTCATATCCCAATACACACACACCGCACTTACTTGTTTGCTGCCACTGCAACAACTGATGCCAGTAAGCCAGCTTTCAGGAGTTTCCCACCAAAAGCTCCACCAACTCGTTTAACATGGCACATGATCCTGTTGGCTGGAACACCTAAACTTGCAGCTACCATCTCCTGTAAAAACAGTTTTAATCTTTCATGCCAACTCAAACTAAGTCTAAAAGTTAGATTCCAAAATAAAAACCTTTTGTACAAAAGGGTTCCATAAGTGTTTCTAGGTGTTGTTTTTTTTTTTTAATCAGATTAAAATAATTTTTCCTTTACCCTAGGTTAAAAAGCAAGAAAGACAACAACAAAGACTAAGCAGTGTTCACATTTAAAATCTCTATCATGGAGGCCTTGAAATTGTCATGGACATAAGCGAAGAATAATACCCTTGTATTTCAGTACCTAAACAGTAAGAAGCTTCAGGTATTAAAAAAGGGATTAGAATACATTTTTAATTATTTTTATTACTAAGATAATAAATTTTATTTTAATTTTAAATTCAAATAAAACCATTTGTTTTTTAATAATCTAAGGTCTTGCTAGTGTCAGGAATATTCTTCAAATTATTTTTTCAACTATAAAGTTCTTCAGGATTCGTGGCTATTGGCAATAAAATAATAATGGAGATGACAAAAGGAGCTGACCTGGACTTTGAACACAAAATGCCAGTGTTGAATCTCAAATACTACCAGTTTCATGCACCACAGCTATTGCTATGTAGACCATATGCTATATCAGCATTTGCTTTACCATTTACCATCATGAAAATGATCAGTGGACTTGGAACACCTCTCCTGTGAAGAAAGGCTGAGAGAGTTTGGAGTTGTTCAACCTGGAGAAGAGAAGGCTCCAGGGGACCTTCCTGTGGCCTTTCAATATATAAAGGGGGCTTACAAGAAACAAAGACTTTTTACCAAGGCCTGTACTGACAGGACAAGAGGCAATGGTTTTAAACTGAAGAGGGTAGGTTTAGATTGCACATAAGGAAGACATTTTTTACAGTGAAGGTGGTGAGACACTGGAACAGGTTGCCCAGAGAAGTTGCAGACGCCCCATCATTGGAACTGTTCAAAGTCAGGTTGGACAGGGCTTTGAGAAACTTGATCTAGTGAAAGATAACCCTGTCCATGGTTGTATTAAATGATCTTTAAAGGTTCCTTCAAATCCAAACCATTCTATGATTATGATATGACTGATATGACAATATGATATGATATGATGAGACTGGAGCAGCAGTCTCACCTACAGCTACACTCTGCAGGGTACTGATTGCTCCTCACCTCAATGGAAAGCTAATGGGGGTAGAGGAGCCTCAGCACTCCACAGGGAGTTTTTCATGCCTACAATAGTGCGGCATGAGGTACTTTGTTCAAAAGGAAACGAGAGACTTTTACTTCCTCCTGTCCTCATGGTGTAGTGGTCAGTGTTTATCAGGATACAGCAGTACTACAAAGCAGCTGTCATTGAATAATCCAGATGTGCAATTTCATGTTCCAACTGCTTCTAAACTGTTAAGATGGATTTGTAAACCAAACTTAAAAAACTCTACTGTCAGTTTCAACCACTTTCTCTGAGAATGCCCTGTATTACCTGAATAGTTGCTGGATGCTGTGTTGACACATACACATCCATTTCTTTATCCTCGCCTTTTGGAACAGCAAGCACACTCTGAGTCTCCATGTAAAAGTGCTCCTGTCCCCCAATGTGAATCTCCCCTGATCCAAAGAGAAAAACACAAGTGTTACTGAGGGAAAAGAACAGAAGAAATGAACCATGAAAGAATTAACTGTCCATCATCATGTAAATTATGGTAATAGGTGTCAAATCTTATGATCCTTCTTGTATGAAGGAGCAACATCTAAAATAAAACCCCAGATGAAACTCCTTGCAGGATTAAACTGGTCTTCTTCCAGTGGCATCAACAGAATTTGATTAACAGTGGAACAATATTGCTTACAAATGGTGACAATATTAAATAAAACATATATAAATTAAACAAAGCATGGACATACTGGACCAGGTCAAGAAGAAAGCCACCAAGATGGCGAGGGGGCTGGACCACAGGATGTGTCAGAAGAGGCTGAGAGAACTGGATTTATTAATCCATAAAAAGAAAAGGGTATAAGGGGAGATCTTATTGCTGTCTACAACTATCTAACGGGAAGGTGTAGAGAAGCGCGAACCAGGCTGTTCTCAGAGAGGCACAGTGGAAAGATAAGAGGCAATGAACGTAAAATTTCCAACTCGATACAAGGAAAAAAAATTTCACCATGGAAGTGGTCAAACATTGGAAGAGGTGCCTGTAGAGACTGTGGACTCTCCATCTTTGGAGGTATTCAAAACCTGACTGGCCATGGCCCTTAGTAACCTGCTCTAACTGCACCTGCTATAAGTAGGAGGTTGGACTAGATGTCCCCCTTCCAACCTAATTATTCTGAGATTGTGTTTCAAGGACAGAGGATGTAGAAAGCTTGAATGTAGTAGTAGGACCACAAGACCACTAAGTTTAATCAGTTTCTTCCAGATGACCAAGAGTTTTCTCAGGCCTAATGGCTATATGGAAAAATGGTAGAACTGGGACTTGAAGAACAGACAGACAAACCCAATTACTGACCACAACTTATCACCAAATGTATTCTGCAGTTTACCTTCAATTATATTATCAACAGTTTCAAATGCTTGATCAACATTTCCTTGTTCTAATGTTCTTTTTGGCTCAAAGAACGAGTTGTACTTTATAGCTTCCTGCAGTGGAGAAAAAGAGAAACAATTTTTTAAAGTATTTTAAAGGTTCTCAGCTTGTCGTGGCATTTTACTCTCAGGAGAAACACCATTCTCTTCGGAGATTTGAACCAGAAGCTATCAAAGCCAATGAACAACTGTATTTCATCACTTTACTGTCATTGTTGATGAGTTTGTATATTCAGTTCCAGCAATTCTTTCCCAATGTATCTTGTGTTACTGATGATAGCAGTTCCTGAAGGAAATGCATTCAGTTTATTCAGCTTGCTCTTCCCTCTCATACACCTAGCAAGTGACCAAGAGAGCGCAGAATAAGAATACAACCCCATCATCCAAAGAGTGATGCCATTAAGAGAGGAAGAAATCACAAGGATTAAGTAAAATTAGGATCTATTTATTATTATTTGCTTTATTTCTAATAAGACTTCATTGGAGTTTCAACTATAATGAAATATTAGTCAAACTTGCCAGTCTTTAAAAAGAGACTAATTCTATTTTTATAACAGAAAGACTGTTGTTACACCCCGCACACGTTATGGAAACAAGCCGAAAACTGACTACCAGAACTAATTCTAGTTTCCTGCAAATGCCTCTTTAGTTCCTTACTTCCGCTCATCTCATTAACCTAGCATAAGTCTGTTTCCCCTATGACTCCCACATCACATTTCTAAAATGTTCTATATCCCTAACATCTTTCCCCTCACATTCCCCCAACACTTTTTAAGTCCCCAGTCTAACTTTGTTGGCTTGGTAGCCTGACAACAGACACAAAATCCTACAGAATAATCAGGAGCTGATCGTTTAGTCAATATACATACCTTGATTGACCAACTGATAGCTACCAAAATAATTATAAACAACCAGTGTGCTCATTGCCTTTTCCTCACTGGGAACAATAAAAGAGTTTTTATTTTCTACTCTAGTGTTTATTATTAGGAAACTTAATACCTTTGAGACTGTTGCCTAGCTATCACAAGTGGTCAAAATTATCTAAAAGGTCGAAAAATTATTTATAGGGAGGCTGACAGACTAGTTAATTGGATGTTCATATTCACCTTATTTCCTTAGAAAATCATGTTTAAAAAGCAAGTGAAGGGCGTGAACGGTTTCTTCCATTAATTATATAGATAAAACAATGGAAAAGCAAGAGAAAAGAAATTATTAGTACCTCAATTGTTAAGATCACTGGTTCCAGCACTTCATACTCTATCTTCACTTTTGCAGCTGCTTGTTTGGCATGGACATCTGAATCCGCGACCACAGCACAGACAATCTGACCCACACAAATCACCTGTAAAATACACATCACTTAAGAGAACCAGTGGATTCAAATTATTCCCATAGGTGTTGCTGATATTCTTCTTTCATGTAACCACTGTTCATGTTTCCTTTTTAGAATTTTGCTTTGACTTAGGATCTTTATATTTTTTAGATCATCCACGAAGTTAACAAATTATTAGAAATACCAGTATAACTGGGGAATCAAGGAAAATACAGTATTCAACAACTGATAAGTGATTTGGGAACCTAACTTTCAATGAAATATACTCTTCCAACAACTCAGATGGTTTTGTGAGGTTTAATCTGTATTCTTCTGATTTATGTATTTTTTTCTCTAGGCAGAATGTAATGCACAGTGCCTATTTTGAAGCTGAAAAGGGAGTGGGGAAAAAAATGTAAAAATTTACTTTGTTATATGCCGAAAGTGATTCCCTGACATACATACAATACAGAAATTCAAGAGTAAGCGAGTAAAATTTCATTATAAAAATCAGAAGAAAACCAGAAAAACAGTAAAAATGAAGAAAAGTTTTTTAGAAAGATTGTAGTTATACCTTGTTTCTTGCAAATATAATCTCTGGATCACTGGAGTAGTAAAACTCGTTTGTAGCTGGTACATCATGAGCTGTTATGATATCGAATACACCTGGTCCTTTTAGGGCCTCTGAGGTATCTATAGATCTGATTGGGATATGGGAAGAGAGCAGTGTAATTCATTAGTTTTACAAAGTGTTGCACAGAGGAAGGGGAAGACAATACAGAGATATGTTTCTTGTACTGCCAGGACCTGCTCATAGATTCAGGCATATCTTTTCCTTCTCTCTCTGGCATGCAAAGAAGTGCAGGTCAAAGGCAATTTAAAAATTCTACTAACCTACTTCATTTCTAGGAAATACTCTAGATGCAACAGGGAAATTGTTGGCCCATTAAGCTACCTGAACGGCACTGGTTTAATAAAAATCAATGCACAGTTACATGGCTACAACTGCAACTTTCTAAGACCTCACAGCCTACACAGATATCAAACTGATAAATAAGCATCTACAAATGGAGAGTTCATGTAGAGAATTATAATAGAAATGGCAAGACCAGTATAAATGGAGAATGAATGGGTATGTATGGGTGTAGAAGGATCAGCAAGAATGGCAGGTCTATAAGACTGGCATGTTTTGATAGCACCTAGTTTAGCAGGTCATCAAAATCCCAGCACATCTACAGGCATCTCCTCTGGATGCCCAGATCAGAAGACAAAGGAGAGTGGATAAATCCTACT
Source organism: Egretta garzetta (assembly GCF_000687185.1). NCBI lineage: Eukaryota > Metazoa > Chordata > Aves > Pelecaniformes > Ardeidae > Egretta > Egretta garzetta. The sequence goes on from NW_009260410.1 coordinate 1,014,800, forward strand.
GACTCACAGAGATGGGGGTGATATCAGCTCCATGATGGCACCAAAAAGAGCACATCCAAACCCAGCATACTATCACCAACCTAAGAATAAGCCAGGAAATATGACAAGGCCTCTATAGCTAGGATCCCCAGTCCTCTCTGTCATCACAATTAATCCTGACCAGACCATCTGGATATGTCTTGGTGCCTAAATGCTGGGCAGACAACTTGGATATGTGCATTTTGGTGCCTGGATGTTGAACAAGCTGCTAGAATAGGTGTATCTTGGCAGTGTAAAAACATGAGTGAAAACAGTTTCCTTTCAAAATAAAATACTCTTCCCATCTTCCTCTCCTGTAAGTCCTCACATGAGTTTTGCTACCTCGTTGCTGCAATGTTGCAACACTATTTCTTACATTTTGAACAATTTTCTTTTTTCAGAATAGAGTTGATATTTGAAAGCTATGTTGGTAAAGCTGAGTCTCAGTGCCTGCTTGCACTGCGCAGCTCAGGACTTTGCAGCTAGCTCTAGGCTAGCTCTAGGATGGTTCATGGACCAGAAAGAGTTCAATCTTCTTAGTACAGTAATATGGAGTAAGACACTTAAATCCAAACAGAGCCTTCTACTAGAGGGACAATATTGCTTCTGGCACCTGCGCCAGTGCGGGTATCAGGCATGCTGTTCTGTACACACATAGCTGATCAGTCTGCTCTAAAAATCTCAGGCAGCAATTCATAACAACACTTTCTTCAGATACACTTTGAACACTTACACAATCTTAGCGTGAGCTCTGGAACTAGTGACAACAGCCAGGAAGAGCTCCCCATCCACAGAAGGAAGGTCATCAATGTAAACTGCTTCACCGGTGGCATGCTTAATTCCAGAGTGGTGCATAATGGGCCGTCCTACAGGATCCTGGGGAGACTGACCCGGCTCTATGTCCTGTACAGTCAAAAATACACACCCCACACCCCTAAACAGTTAAAAAAAATAATAATCATGCTATTCTTATAGTAATCAGAAAATCAAACGAAGGAACAACTGTTCATATTATCATCTTTTGGTTCAATAACGAAAACAGATGTGGATGCAGGACCTGACTCCTGCTCCTGGGGTTTTCTTCAATTTCTTCTCTTAGGGAGCCTTCTGAGAGCCTTGCACAGGTTTGTCTATTTGAATTTTTTCCCTTAATCGTTTACACCAAAGCGATACAAACAGCACTACTTTTGAGAAGGTCAGTTTCCTTCCTTACTGATTAGCGTCATGAAGCTTTTCCGAATTATTTTCACAAGATTCTGCTCTCTATTTTACCTGTGTCCAGTGTTGTAGTTTGAGCTATTTGCAGTGATTACTAGAATTTGTTTTCCTCACTGAAAGATTGCAACTGATCAATGTAAATCAGTGAGAAAATGTTGTTTAAATATTTCCTTCCTGATTACATTTCCTTGCACCTGTGTATTAATTTAGTGCCTTATTAACCTTATTTTGCTAAGTCTTTCCTGAAAGTTAATTCTGCCACACCAGCTAGTTGTTGCCAACTTCCAGAACACTTTTCCAATTTCTGGGTCAGTGTTCACACTAACTTTTTCCTTTTCTGCATTTAGAACTAATTATTTGCTCACACCCTTTTTTTCTTTTATAGCTTCCATCACGCAAGTGTTCTGGCTACACATTTCTACCGCCTGTACTTTCTGGCACACTTTCTGCTATTAGCCTAAGGCCAAGAACAGACATTTTTCACTTGACTGCCTGAAGTTCCTCAAATGGCTGTCTCAACCAAACCATCTCAAATTTTCCACTAACAGAATGACCAGGATATCTTTCAGGATATACATTCTTTTTTTACCCTTAAATTTAAGAGCTTACTAATGTTCAGGTAAAGTACTCCAGAGAAAAGATAGGGAATTCCAAAATTTAGATAGAAATTTGAAGCGAAAAAACACATTTTCTGGGTTTCTAAATAATTTCTGTTGCTCAGTGCCAACAGATTTGAAGAGTTTCCATTTATATTGTTTAGTCACTGTCTTGCAGCTGGGGAAGAAATTGCTGAAAGTCATAAAGAACTAGTTCCTTTGATCCTGGCCCCTTTTATAAGCCTGTAGCATCTTTTTTTGCATGATAACTCTGAAGGAAGCTGAAGATAACAACTTGAACAAATTTAAAGTATTTACAGCTAAAATGTTATTCTAAAGAATATCTGAAAATAAAAAAATATGTTTACCTAGATTTCACTTGAATTTTCTTTAGGTTTTCAAAAACTGGAGACTTCTACTTGTGTATTGAGGGTATCAAAATATCAAAAATCCTTGCACGAGTTCCCACCATGATCTAGTCACAAGGGTGAGCTCAGAACATTCAAAAGGTGTTCTTTGCTGCCCTCTACTGCTGACTTCTCCTTGAATACTCATTAATTTGCTCGGATAGCCATCATTCATTCCTAAACCTACAGTAAGACCTAAGAGCTCTCTGAGATCTTAAGAAAAGTGTAGCATGAGACAAGAATACTATAGCAATAGCTATAGACTTGGGGTTTTCAATCTTTTTTATTTTCTTCTAATTTTTTTCCAATTGGGCTGCATACTGCAATATACCAAATTTAAGCAGTCTGACAATGGAGTTTTTTCAGCATGTTTATCTTTTGAGAACTGTTTAGAAGAAGTGAGTATACCCATATGAGTCTATTTTTACAGAAAAGGTTTTTCTAATTGACATACAGTTAAAATCAAGCATGAATAGCCACCCTCTTGCCTTCAATCCTTTGGAAAATTTGTACCTGAGCTTCACAGCAAGGGTCATGCTCGAATCATGATTTTTTACCAAGTCTTACAAAGCACAGAACAATCTCAGAATAAGATCACTTGCCTGGTATATTTGGATACTCTGGGGCATTTTGGTTTTGAAATCTTGTAGGACACTCCTGTATTCCATAGGTATGCCAGGATAGTGGCAAGGATCCTGAAAAGGAAGTGAATTACTACTAAAATTCACATTTTGAACATTCCAATTAAAAAAGCTAACAACTAAAATCACCAAATACAAACTCTTCATACTGGAAATTCCTTCAAGACTCTCACAAGCTAGAAAGGCTCTAAAATAACAATTTTAAAACAATGTAGAGTTTTGATATTTCAGTAAATAATATTTAAAAATATATTGGATTCAACAAACATGCTTGTTTAAAGTAAGCAACATAAAACGGGTATAGTCAGAAGTGCTTTGTTCTGGGGTCTGATCAAAATTGGCACAGAATCACTCCTGGAGATAGTAAATTACCTAGTAATGGTAATTCAGAGGAAAGAGATTAAGGTAACACAGAAGAAAAAGGCAAAAGGGATATTTTTCCTCATAAGAAGAGATTTAAGGAAAAAATGAGCAAATTACACCTAGAATGTATTGGGAAGTGAAATTTTAGAGTCCTCCTCTCCCAACTCATACAGGAAGCAGGGTTGGTTTAACACCTACACTCGCTTTCCAAAGCCTTTATTTCTATGCTGTCTATTTATGTTTTGAACTACAGACAGATGGAGTAAGATCTCACGTATGTTTTCTTTGGGTCTGGGAGCTCAATACTGATATATTGTTGCATTAATATTGCTCAATTTTTTTTTTAAAGACTAACCTCCAAGGTAAAGATATGTGAGCACTTAAACATTAAATGGGCATCTCTCCATCAATCTCTTTGGGAGTTAAGCACTTACATTCTTCCATATATCTGAACCCCAAAGACAATATTTAGCACATTGTACAAATTGCAAGCATCAACAGATAGAAAAAAATCCTTTCATTTGCTTGCACAAAAGCAGACATGGAGAACTATTTTACCGTTGTCTTTAATGACTGCAATACTTCCAGGAAAAATCTGTAGAAGAAACTGACTATCAAAGTTTTCTTATAGTCTACTTTTTCACCACTGGCTGAGCCTGGAAGAGCAATTTCTTTAAGAACTAGCCTGCAAGCTTCATCCAACATTTGTTCATTCCAGTGTCTGTCAGGAAGAATAATAGATACAATCAGACCAGGACTCAAAAAAATAAATACAAATCGCAGTAATACATTTGTACCATGGACCACAGCCATAATCCTGCTCACAATGAAGCCAAAATATTGATTCCAATAATGGACTGCAATTTTGGAAACCGTGTAAGTCAATACTGCTCAAAGAAGGAAGGCCCTTTAAGTCAATGGAATTGAGTGCTATGCCAGCCTTTTAAAAATAAATAAATAAGTAAATAAAACCTATGACAGCTTTAAAGCTGATTTAACAGTCTTATAGGTTATTGCTATTCTGCAGATACCATCCTATCTTTAAGGAAAAGTGGATAACGATATTGATGCAAACTGTAGATGCTTTCAGCGGACCTGATTACTGCTGGATAGTTGTTACATTTTCTGAAAAGGCTGTCTCCCTGAAGTATCTCAACACAGTTAATTCTCCACAGCTACACAACCTTAGGTATCAAAATATGTATTTTTTAGAATAAATTTAATCATGTAAAGGAACAAAAAATAATGAATACTTCAACTAGTGAAACAGTTGCTTATTAAATGGTAAAACAGTTGAGTGTTTAGATAAATGGGTTTACACTGCTTGAATTATTTGTAATTTTTTTCCCCCAAACCTTGGAAAGATGCTGCAAAGTGGGAGGGAATTTCAGGGATTAACTTCAGAGATTATTAGGATCATGTAGATGAAGAGTTACTTAAAAGGTTAAGGCTTGATTTGTGCTCCTAAATTTATTGGCCACATCTGAAGTTCTCAAACTTTGCATCTATTAAAGCCAAACTGAAGGACTCTACAACACTGATACTAGGGGATTATCAAACCTATGGAATATAGCATCATTTACCAATGCTTGGGTTCAGGTCCACAACTGAATACATATACCTCATCCACCTATCTCACAGCTCATATCTCATACCTCTCTGCACATTTCACCCCAGAGTTGCACCCACGTGCAGACTCCAAATTGTAACAATCCTGAAAAGTCATCATTCAAGTCTGACCAGATCATTCACTTGAATATATGTGGCATCAGCCAGGCAACTGAAATCTTTCTGTACTTTCATGCTCCAAGTAAGTACACCCAAGCTTTCAAAGTCCCTTTATTCAGAGATATAGAGAAGGCAGAGAAATTGTACCTTCCAATAAGTGTCCAACAGGTTTGTTTTGCACAGACTGTGGTTGAGACAGCACCTCCATAGAAAATGCTTAAATCCTTTATTATGTCTGTACCTTCTTCAAAAAGGACTCTCATTCCAGCATTGGTTATTGGGAGAGCATTTTCCCGTCTTGGTGCTTGTCGAAATGCAGAGACATACTCCCCCTGGGCAAGACCAGACAGAAGTGGGTAACCTGCAGACATGTAAGTATCTGAAAGCAGAACTTGTTACTGCACTATGTGAAGCAAGCAATAAAAAATGAAGAGCATAAATTCAACTTCCTGATTATTCAAGACCATACACTTCCTTCTCTTGACCTTTCAGTAGCTTTAGCATCTTTGATTTTCTAGCAGCCCACCCCCAATCTTCCATCATCTACACAGTGACCTAGATTTTGTCATGGTAGATAGCTGGAAGGCAGGGATCTTGTGGAGTGGAGTTGTAATTATAACAAGACCAAAAGCTTAGAGGCTTCAAAGAATTGTGAAACTTCAGTACTCAGATAACATGTCCCATAATTCTCTTACAAGATCCCATATCCACTCTTGCAAACACAATGCCAGTTAAAAAGTTTTGTCTAAATACCACTCTTAATGTGAGTTGGGTTTTGGCTGAAACTGGGAGATAGTATGGCACTGACAGGATCAACTGTAAGGAACCCAGAAAGTGAGCAGTAACAGTGTTACTTTAAACATAGGGATTATGCCCCCTCCTGTTCTTTATTTAATAGTCTTTAACTCTGCATAAAGCAAATCTAAATAAACTAGGAACTTACCTTCCTAGAATGGGGAACATGGACAGAGACTAAGATCTCTTCTGGCATAATGGTATTGTTACCAATTCCATCTGCAAAAATATCACTCACAGGAATCTGTCGCTTTCTTCCTAAAAAAAAATATCCCCAAAGCAGAAACTTCTGTACAATTGTGCAACCAATATACATCAATCATATTTCAATTGGCAAGAAACTCCTGCAGCCTTCCCGAGTAAATAATAACTGCAGAGTTTTCAGTTGTATGCTTTATCAGTTGTATGCTTTATAAATACAAATGACTGCTCTATCTTCCATAGTATCATAACACCAGAGTCCTAAGAAAGTGCCCAGAGATCAACCCCCTTTCCATAATCCTCCCTTCTGATACTGCCACGATGATCCCATCCCCACTCCTGTCAATCTGTTCCAAATCTCTGCAGCTACTGTCATCACTACCAAAGAATGAGGAAGAAAACTGAATGGGAGAGAACTGCTGCAAAAGTAAAAAAAAAAATAAATAAAAAACTACTGTTCTGTTTTTGTTCTGAGATTCTGAACACTTCTAGGAGTCCCGAAGGGAATAAATGCTATAGCCTTTTCCCTTCTCTTTTTGATAGATTATTCTAAAAGGGACTATGTTTGTCTTTCTACAATATATACACTACTAAAGATGGGATTTTCAATAGAGAAAAGGACAAAATTCTGCAAGGAACCTAAACTTGCAAGAGTCCTTTGAACACTTAAACTTAATTTATGCTACATCGGGTTTGCCAATATCACTACACAGTTAACCTAGCAAGCCTTCTGGAAATGCAACTTTTTAACACATATAATTGATTCTATTAATTAAACACAAGCTCCATTGGCTCAAGTTTTGCTGGTAGGACCGCAACTGTCCCAGTAACACAACAGTCAAGTAGCATTGTTGTTCTGCAAGAACACAGAGGCATAAACATTGTACAGAAAAAAATCCACAGTGATTTACCAGTGTAGAATTTAACCATGTGTGTCTGACAGATGAAGTCAAAGTGTATTTTTTACTAGTCTTCTGCATCCTTTGCACATTTCACATGCTGAGGGATCCAATGCATTTTTAAATAAATTATTTCTTATTGCGAGACAATACTTATCTTGCAGTAGCCCTGACCTATCCCAAGAGTTTCTATAACCAGATAATCTTCTGTGCCATTTTTAAAAGGTTCACTTATTAAAATACTCCCCTCACATTCAATGAATATGATAATTCAAGACTGTCTGCTTTACAGCAAGATTATTTTCTTCATGTTTTTCATGTTACATGTGATGATGACACTGTAACCTGCTCATCCTAGAATATCATTTAGCATTACAATTGCATTCCTCAAATACAACTAGTGTGACAGCAAAACTTTAGTAAAGGAATTTTATTTTGCTGAAGTGTGAATCTGAAAAATAACACCGTTAAGAATAGCAGCATTGGCATTTCTGGATTTTTGCCTTTGTAATTCCATCCAGAATACACTTGATTTAGATACATAAAGATTATTGTCCAATGCCACCTGGGAGCCTGCCAGTATCAAGGAAGGTGCATTTTCTCTTACACTGCGATCTAATATAAATATTAAGAACTAAAAGTGATCCTGCAGCCTCCTTTTCTGAGGAAGGTGCATTTTCTCTTACACTGCGATCCAATATAAAGAACTAAAAGTGATCCTGCAGCCTCCTTTTCTTGAATGATCCTCTTTTCCTATGTTTCATTGACTACAATTTGGTAAAGAAACATGTTAAAAACCTGTGACAACACCTAAAACCCTCTCCCAGCAGTAAAGTTCTGCTAGGTTAACAGAAAGAGATATCAATCAGTGATCCTATTCATCACTCAAATAGGTAGGCTCATCATCAGATGATAAGAAGATGCAAATGTTTGTACTTTCACTTCTCTGAACAACATTCCGACAAGTATTTTTCCTCTCAATGACAAACTATGCAGGAAGAAGTAATGGAAATCATACAGCATAAGTTTTTGTGTATCTATCTGTTCCAAGAAATCCTGGCTCAGAAACAACCCCTTGAAGAACCTGTATTTCAGGGTGTTGAGTAGAGTATTACATGGTCTGAAATGGCAGCATGCACCCTGTCCAGATCAAGAACAAAAAGGACATAAGCCATCTAGAAGGAAGAGTGTGCAATTCCAGGCCACCAGATAGCTCATGTTTACCAACAGTTTCATCAGCCTTCCAATGGTAGTGCACAAGAAAAGGAGCAGGTAGAGGGGAGTATATATGTGGTGATGGAAGGAAACTGAGGAAATGGGCAGAGAAAAGTTTGCTGGACTAGTGGCTCTTGTATCAGAAATAAGTATCTGTGAGGAACGAGAAGTCAGAGTTCTCAGGGCCAGATGGTGATTTTAAAACCAGGGCAAAGCATCAATTATAGAAAAAAGCCTACGAGGATGGTGGGGAGGTAGTATACAGCTACACAAATTGTGAGGTTTCATGAGTGTTTATAGTAATTCACTGCCCACTGAAGTACATGTGACCTGGTTGGTCTGAATGCTTACCCTTGACATGAGAGTCTTTGACACATTCTTTGTTTGCAAATTGCTTCTCTTGCAGGCGTGATCTTGTATGAGAGTGGGAAAAGCATGCCTTGAGCAATGCTCACCTGTTATTCCCCTCTCCCCATACAATAGGATCCTGTACCTCTGGCACTACTACAGAGACAAGCTATCTGCGCTTACCTCTTAAAGCCAGATTGAGCATACAGTTGCTGGCTGCCAGAATTGGATTCAAGTCTGAGGTTGATTTTCTACTTATGATGTTTCCACCTAGTGACTTGAAAAAAAGAAATTTACATCACTTTTCTCCATCACTTTCACGTATTTATGTTGTGACAATATAACATGCAGACTATACATAAATTTATACATATCAAAAGCTCCGAAAAGACGTATTGATAGAAAATCCGCTGTTAAAAACAGAATTAAAAATGCAAGTTTTACACGTGGTCAGGAGAATTTCACATTTGTTACAATTTGTTACAATTGTTATTGCAAGCAACACACAACATACAGCAACGTTTCTTATCTGTTCTCCACCCAGAGTTCTTAATTGCTGCAAGACAGCACGGAAAACCTTTGTCTTCTCTTCAGGGAACTCTGAGATTGCATTTGTCAAGACGTCTTTCACTAGAGAGAGGCTGCAGGCAGCTCCCAGAGTTAAACCTGCAACCAAAAGATTACAAAACTGTAACTTGTGAGTTGCTTTATTGCTTGGGTTTTAAACTATGTTTAGACTGTAGAGCTAGGACTGCTCATGTGGAATACAGGCAGATGTAAGGAAAGGGACCTTTGCCTATGAAAGATACTGTGACCTTTCATTTCAGGAGACTGAGGGTAAAATTTCATGGAATGATGAAACTGAGCTAATAGCTCACCACTTCTACTAAAAGAGGAATCCCTTCTCTGCTCCCAGCTGCCCATTCCAACTACTTCCCTTGCACCAACTTTGATTGAGTACATGTTTAGATATGTTTCACTCAAAGGTGAGTCAGCTTCAAATTTCTCTCTTCCTATTTTTAAACATGATTTTCATCATAATTTGATCTCGTTTTGCATATGTACATTCTAGTTATTCTCCTAAGGTATGGGTAGGTAGTATTCGCAAAAGAACCCAAACAGTCCTAACATTGAATATGGTATTCTTTTTACCGTTAGAAAGACAACCTGTAACTATATGTATTTATTTGAGTAGTTATAAATTTTTTAAGATTATACTTTATAAAAATTTCAATATTATAAAGTGGCAAACAGTGCCTTTGTATTCAAAATCATTAATAGACTTTATGTAATGTATGAATGTTTTGAATGAACACTGGAATTCAATAAAAATATAAATAAAATATATATAATTTTTAAATGGCCTTTTATTACTTGAGTACAGCAATACTAAATTTTGTGTATTTAAACCAAAAGTTTAATCAAGACATGTTTTGCATTTAAGTCTGATTCAAGAGAAGAAATACTATTTCTGGCTGGCAAGCTAAACTGCATATCTCTCGTTTTAGAACTAGTAACACCTTCTCATAACTAGATTTTATTCATAGAGTAAAAGAAACAATAAATATTCTCCCTGCTTCCTTTCAATTCCCAACCACTTTTCAGCTAAGAACAAACTAGTCATTGACTAGAACTGGATGACTGATCTGAAATGAAAAAGATATTCTAAATGCAATGGCAGAACTGTCATATACAGTTTACCACTTCAAAAAAGTGGCTTCAGGCATACAGCAAGTAACTTTCATCAGATATAGGGTTTGATTTTCTTTAAAACTTTGGCAATAAACTTGCACAACAAGTTACAATAAGCAATGCTGTTGATGTTTATGATTGTTATGAATGTTATGATTGAGAACAAGATTAGTTAATGCATGTTAGCTATGCCAGTTTAATCACAGCCTTTTTTTCTAATGTGGACAAGCATGCAATGTTGCTAACTCTCTGTGAAATTTTTTAAGATTATACTTTATAAAAATTTCAATATTATAAAGTGGCAAACAGTGCCTTTCTATTCAAAATCATTAATAGACTTTATGTAATGTATGAATGTTTTGAATGAACACTGGAATTCAATAAAAATATAAATAAAAATATATATAATTTTTAAATGGCCTTTTATTACTTGAGTACAGCAATACTAAATTTTGTGTATTTAAACCAAAAGTTTAATCAAGACATGTTTTGCATTTAAGTCTGATTCAAGAGAAGAAATACTATTTCTGGCTGGCAAGCTAAACTGCATATCTCTCGTTTTAGAACTAGTAACACCTTCTCATAACTAGATTTTATTCATAGAGTAAAAGAAACAATAAATATTCTCCCTGCTTCCTTTCAATTCCCAACCACTTTTCAGCTAAGAACAAACTAGTCATTGACTAGAACTGGATGACTGATCTGAAATGAAAAAGATATTCTAAATGCAATGGCAGAACTGTCATATACAGTTTACCACTTCAAAAAAGTGGCTTCAGGCATACAGCAAGTAACTTTCATCAGATATAGGGTTTGATTTTCTTTAAAACTTTGGCAATAAACTTGCACAACAAGTTACAATAAGCAATGCTGTTGATGTTTATGATTGTTATGAATGTTATGATTGAGAACAAGATTAGTTAATGCATGTTAGCTATGCCAGTTTAATCACAGCCTTTTTTTCTAATGTGGACAAGCATGCAATGTTGCTAACTCTCTGTGGTTCTGTGTAGGCCTCTCTCTGCTACACAGCATAGCATGGTACAGAGATCACAAAGTAAATATTGCATGACTTGACACTGGAAACAGTATTACCAGAAAAATTACCCTTGCACTATTATGACTAATGGGGCCCAAGATAATATTGCTGGTCCATACTGCACTGTGTTATGAAGACAAAACTGTATCATACACTTGGATGGTGGTCACAGCCACCTTGACCTGGGAAAGAACCAACCATGCGTAGGAATGAGTTGCACAGCTTTTCACACCTTCAGCACTATGGAATGGAGCAGCATCCCTTACTGCAGAGGAATCTCCTATTTCTGAACAAAATAAAGTCTACTGACCGTCATCTGTGCATTTCACCACGTTCAGATCCGGGATCCTTGCAGGAGCAATAACGACTGGATGGAACACACCTCTAAATTTTATCTCCGGTCCTACCAGATAGGAACAGATGTAGACAAAAGACATTTTCCATGACAACTCCAGCATAGTGGAGCTTAAGCTCAAGCTTAAGCATGAAGATGCAAAAAGAATGATAAATGTAGCCCCACCCCTCCCATGCACATTGGAACTACGGCAAAAGGAGCCGTTCTGATTGCACACATACCCACACTGGTGTTCCCAACCACAAGAGGTGCTTTGGGGTGGACAGCTTTCAGATCCAGTAATTCATCTAAGCTTACAGGAGAAATCCATGTCATTCGCTCCCCATGAAAAACCAGAGTTCTTTTTGGTTGATTTTCAGCCATTCTCTGATAGGGAAATATGGCAGATGTAAATACTTAGACATATAGACAGGTGCAAGGTCTAATAGACAGTAGACTGAAAGTTGAAAGAAACAATGGCAGTTTTGCTTAATCCTTCAAACTTGGGCAGAAACAGGACTGTTATGCTGGCTCTTTGCACAGTGGTGGATTTCTAGACTGCATGGGTGAAATATCTTCAATTAATTAATTAAGCAAATAATGTAGGAATAGATCCTGAAATTGCTGAAAACATTAGAAAAGTGATTAAAAATATTTAGGGAGGTGTTTGCATGCATAGCTTGCTTGGATACCACCAATGACACTGGCAGCAGCATCCCTTTCTAGATTAAGCATGCATGTGGATGTCTCTCACTCTTCTAGCAATGTTCACTGATCACTTTGAAATAGCTTCTGAGCTAGTGGTGGTACAAACACACAGTCAAGAACGCCTGTTCCACAGTTCCAACCGTTCTCCATAAGCAGCCAGCCAGTTACAGAGAATTTGGCTTTGAATCTACAGATTGAAAATAATGTAAAGCAAACAGCTTTCAGTTTTTCTAGGGCAAATACTGCTGTCCGTAATTAAGGATGCCTGACACTTCCCATTTCAGTGCCATTATTTCAGCTACTTACATCTTTATCATACTTTAATCACTGGGGCTAAGCACTTCCCAGTCTGGGTGGCTATCCGAGGCTGACATTTTGACAGAAAAGACCAGCAAAACTATTAAGCCACAAAATGGGGAAAACACATTGTTTTGCCAATGTTAAAAAGTGTTGACCATTCAGTTTGCAGAGAAGCATTTATATCTTCAGGAACTACAATGAAAACCCAGTTTAGGTTACTTCTTTGTATTCTCCCCTAATACCTAACTCTGCAACTTCATTTTCCCAATATGATTATTTTTTGTACGTGAATATTCAAGAAGCTCACTGGAAAAAAAATTTTGAATTTATATTAAAACATTATGACATTTCTTCTGATGAATTACTGCTAAGCAGGACTTCAGAATGAGTTATGAACTATGAATGACTAAGGAAAATATAGAGCTAAAGAATAGTCTAGAAGCAGCAAAAATTACCATTAGTTCTGGAGGAAATATAAGCTCCTGGGTGGGATCTAAGGGCTGGAATTCATCTGTTGAAAATAGTCTGGTGGAAACCTTAAAAAGAAAGAAAACAAGCAAAGACCAAGAATTTTCTCTCATCATTATCACATCTCATCATTCCACTACCACCCCCAAAAAAAGCAAAACCAAAACCAAACCATGAAGGTCCCACTGAAGTCAGCAGAAAATTAATAATTCATCATAAGTCTGATTTTTAAGAGTGCATCGGTTCTTCAGATTCAAGCCAGTGGTTAGATTCCTAAGAGATCAGTGGTTACATTCAGATCATCACTGATCCTTGATTTAAAACAGTTCCACATATGGCCTGATTTCTTGCACAATGTGATGATCACTGTATGAGTAGAGCTGAGACTATTAATATTCCTGAACTTGAAGACCTGCTCAAATCTCAGCTTTGGAAATCCAAACTACCTTATACCAACTATCTGCCACATCATCACCTCCTCATACAAATATACACAAAGAATCCTTAATTTTGAGAAATATCTCCAAATGCCTTTCAAGGAATACTAAAATATCTTATTTTACAAATAATATTGTGTAAGGTGAATAGGTGGAAGATAAAAATGGCAGAGTATACTGCATTTACTTTAATTACAAGAGAAAAGCCATGCAATATTCTTTCTGTAAGTTTTATAACCAAATAGGACAGGTGAAATACTTAAAACCCTACCTTCTCTTCCTTGTCAAACAAATCATCTTCCTGATCCAAGCAACACTTCCCATTTGTTTTCCTTTGACGACAAACGGATTCCTAAAGTAGGAATATTGCACTAGTGAAGTATTGCCCAGAATGGCAATGAGTTAAAGCCTGCTTAAGCTGGTAAGAGTGTCTCTTTATATTTCAATAAAGTTCTAGATTAAGTTTAATAATAAGCTAAATTGGAAGGATTATGTGTTAAAAAAGTGATATTCAAAAAGAGCTTAAAATCATTGGATGTTGAAGTCCTTAATACAAAATAATTCATACTATGTGACATTCAGTTGACCTTGTGAAAGCACACATGGAAGGCTGCATTATTTCTTTTACTCACTGTTCACTCTCCCATTTCTTTCACTTTAGGTTTCTGACACATTGCATTACATGATAAATTACTACGAACGTTGATCCAAATTCTGCTTTTTTTTTATGCCAGTACTGACTCACAGCAAACCACATGGAGTTACTTCAGATTACTCTTCATAATCCAGGCTAGACACCAAGTTAATTTGTGTTAATCAATTTTTGTAACAGGTTAGGCCACAATACACCTTACTCAGACCTACACCAGAGGGAAGAGATGATCTTAATGAAAATCTTGATGGTTTGTATACATATATATGCACGATCTAGTGTTCCTATCATCACTACTTCTTACCTTACAGAAGGTTTTACAGGCATCTAGGATTGGCCTATATCCAGTACAGCGGCACAAGTTCCCTGAAAAACAGAAATCAGTAACAAAAAGCTTTGTTCTAAAGCATGTGACTTTAAAATGTCGTGTCATTATACGAGGTTTGTGGTTTTGAAGCTTAAGGAGAAGTGTTAGCTCTCTGAACGACAAAAAAGATCAGTGTCAGAAACTTAGAACCCTGCAGCTCCTGAGGAAAAAGGCTGCTGTTTCAAGGGGAGTCTCAAATACTTGAAAGCTGCACTAGAGAGAATACTGACTACAATATTCTTCACCCACTCAAAATGCTCTTCTCCTTCCCCCTGACTTATTTCTAATAGTGAAGGAGGTTAGCATTACACCTTCATCTAAGTTCACCTCATAGTAACAGGAAATGCCTTTGGCTCCACCATGACTCTAGAGCACAACAGATGACAGAAGGCTATTTTACCTGCAATAAATGCTCACATTTTCCCTTAGTGAAAATGGTCTGCATCTCTCTACCTTATTTGACCATTTTATTCCAACCACAAAGGCGCTCTCCTGTGATGCTTATGACATTCTCAGCTCCAGATGTAATGGGATCTGAGAGACCTTCAGATGCAGCTACTTCTCCAATATGACATCCTTTTTGCACATCTGATTTAAAGCACTTCAAAAGACACATATGGGGATGATTTGAACACCTGTCTCTGAAACAACCCGCAGCTCCGTGCTTCATCTTCCAGGAGAAAAGAATGACAAAGAATACAAGGTCTGTACCCAGTAGCTACTCTGCTGGGAAGCACAATGATATGGAGTACATACATACATCCATGCACGTGTACTCACACATATGCACTCACATACACAAAGTATCTGAAGAAAATGGTCAAGGACATACGTACAAATTAAAAAGTTGGCAATATTTACCAGCCAGAGCTGCAATCATCTGCTCTGAAGTTGGTTCTGGGTGGTTTCTTAGCAAAGTGTATATGGACATCACCATTCCAGGTGTGCAGAAACCACACTGGGAGCCATGGCACTTGGCAAGCCTTTCCTGAAATGAAACACCACAAATAGCACTCCTTCCTGCACACATCACCATTCTAATGAACTCTCTCTTAAATGCGAGACACCACACTAAATGTTGTCTTCATGGTAAATCAGACTTTTTAAGTAAAACAATTTAAGCAATCTCAAATAACAATAATTTTTTTGGGTGTGATGCCCAGTCACATCTTACTAAGGAAGGTAATTAACTTTCAGTGGACATCTGTCTTTTTTGCATTCATGCTAAAACATCAGCTAAAAGGGCATTGTCCAAGATGCACCATTAGCCCAAACAGAGCACAAGCCTGATCCACTACAACAATTTTTATATACTAACTATTTGATCAGGCTGTCAGTATTAAAGCAAGATCCACCATTAGCCATGTCACCAGCCTTGCCCAACCAACAGGAACTTGTGTTGTCTTCTATTGTAGTTTAGCAGGGAGAATAAACATCATGTGAAATTCTTGTGCCCTAAAAGCACTGCCAGTAAAAGCCAGCCCATACAAAGGAAGAAATCAGTAATCCTGTACACAGTAATACCGTACCCTCACCTGAACTGGATGAACCCTGGTTTTTGTACTTCCAACACCTTCCACCGTGGTGACTGCCATACCATACAGGCAGCAAATGGGAAGCAAACATGCATTTGCTGAATAATGTCTTTGGATCATAAAGGAGAGTAAAGAACATGAATATTATTTCATTATAATAAAGATGCATTAATATTATTTTGCAGTCAATCAAGACATAGTTTGTATTTACAAAGCAGTCATTTCATTTGGAATGAGAAGAGACTAAGCTTTAGTTCCCAGTTTTCTTGTTCCCAGTATGAAAACGGTATCTATGAGGACAGTTCTGTAGAATTTATATCTTCCTCAATACTTCAGTCTTTTCTAACTGCCCTCTTGTCTCTCTTGCCCACAAGCAACCTGTCAAGTGTATTTTGGAGGAGGAAGATGGGGAAGGCAAAATTGGTGTAGTCATTTGCAGGCAGTAAAGAATTACTGCTGAAAATCTGTAATCAAATTTCTGACCCAAAGGAAATTCTGATGTAAAATAAGTATCATTCTAAATAGGAAAAACATACCAAAATGAAAATTCTTCAAAGCTTTTCACCACTAGCAACAAAGTGTTTTATTACAGTTGTGTGGTGAGTGAGTGTACCTTGGCTGAATGCCGCCAAGCTGCTCTATCACTCCCCTCCTCAGCAGGACAGAGAGGGAGGTGGAAAAAATGAGATGGAAAAAACCCCCCACCTTGTGGGTGAAGATAAAGGCTGCACATGGAAACAAAAGGAAAGCAAAGATTTTATTGTCTACTTCCCATCAGCAGGTGATGCCCAGCCACTTCCTGGGAAGCAGAGCTTCGGTATGCGCAGTGATTGCTTCAGAAGGCAAATGCCATAAATAACGAATGCCCATCCTTCCTCCTCCTTTCTCTTAGCTTTTATTGCTGAGTGGACATCATATGGTGTGGAATATCCCTTTAGTCCGTTTGGGTCAGCTGTCCTGGCTATGTCCCCTACCAATATCTTGCCCACCCCCAGACTACTGGTGAGGGGAGGAAATATTGGAGTGACCGCCTTGATGCTGTGTGAGCACTGCTCAGCCGTAGCCAAAACAGTGCTGTGTTACCAACACCTTTCTAGCTACCAATAGAAAGCACAGCATTATGAGGGCTGCTATGAGGAAAATTAACTCAATCTCAGCCAGATCCAAAACAAGTTGAAATGTTTCAAGCGTCATTCTGACTGTTTTAATTTCAACTTTTATAATAACTTTCAAGATTTTAATTTGTATTGCATTGCCAATGCAATGCAATTGTCAAAAGGAACAACCAGAGCATTTTTACTTTTTCCCCACCTAAAAAATGTTAAAGTGACAATGGCATGTTACCATTTAACAATTTGACTGGAGTTTTCTCTATTTAAAAGTAACTTATTCCAATTTTTAGCATAATGAAACTCTGGTTTTGAGTTTCAAAGTCCTTTTTGTGGGTGGGGTGTAGTGAGCGAGTTCAGTATTAAAGGGCTGGTAAGACTCAAACTTCTGCCTGCCCTATCTTCCTGTCAGTCATATGACAGAGCTGCAGGTAGTAGCCACATTCCAGTGGTCAATACAAAGGGTGTTAAATGTATGCCTCCTAAGGAAAAAACTCCTTGCAGGAGCTGTCAGCATATATGAGCAAATTAAGCATTTGAGCATGATAATTCAGCAAATTTACAACATAGCTGAATAAACAGTATTTTTTACAGTGTTCTCTTTTGGATTAAAGTCATCCCTTCCTTTGGATTCTTCTACTATTAAGTACAGATTTTACAACTTTGTTTTTACTGTTTCGTATCTGGAAATGGTATCTACAGTCATAAAATTCTGTGTGGTTTTCAAAATTTCTGTTAAGGATACCGTATCTTCTTCGAAACTGTCTCATAAGTTGATATCATCACTGTGCAGGCACCACAGCCACCTCCTCCACAGCCATACTTAGTTCCTGTAAGACGGACTGAAAAGCTGTCATTAGGGAAAAAAAAATTATCAGGTTTCATTTTGGTTTTTATTCTGCTCAAAAGCTTGAGGCCACCTTTTTTCCTGAACTACTCAAGAACACAGAATTGGTTGGTATGATAGCATATGTGTCAGACTCTTTTCTATGTTGGATTAAAATTTTTGGTGAAAGTAAGATTGAAGCTAAGGAATGACATGACCAAAATCCTGTTCCCGAGAAAACAGAAAACTTGACACTGACTTCTTTTGGAAGACGAGTAAGTTGGGACAGAAAGAGGAAGTAAAAAATAGTTTTCCAAGTGAAGGAAAGGAAAAGGAAACCAAGGGAAAAACGTGTAATAGGCAAAATAGCTATGTATCTGAGGTTCCAACACTAAACCAAATATCCCAGTGTTCCCCAGAAGGCCTGTTTATAGTCAGGATATTAACTTTGCATCTCATCTGAAAGATCAAACTTATGAGAGAAGTGCTCATGAACCTGGAACAGTGCCTAATCTAAAGCTGTGAATTGACAAACAGCTAATTTAAAGTTCTACAGCCACCAAAAGATGCCCTCCTCCCCATTTCTTCCTCCTCTTCTGTCCTTCCTCTTCCCAACATTATCTGCTCCAAAACCCAAGACCTTTTGCACCAAGTCTTTTTCTCACCAGTCCCTCCCAGGAGCTGACTAATGATGAGCTGACTAATTAGCAACTGAGTCCCTAATCCAGCTGAAAGCCTCTGTGTTTCCTGGGTTAGTTTTCTGCTGGCCTAATGAGTGGAATTAATACATGGAGAGGTCTGAGGAACTCCAGAGCTGGCACAAGGTGCAGGAAGAGAACTGTCTACCAGGAGCTGGTAATGATGGAGGGGAAACAGGCCGCATTCTTTTCACGCCACATCATCGACAGAAAAAAAAGTTTGTCAGTGTGAGGGTTAGCACTCTTCACTTGCAGTAAAGCTTTGAGACACATGTATTGCTTAAAGGTCTTATCTAATTGAGCTCTACCACTTATTCCACTGTAAAGTGCTTTACTGAGCCCTCTCATTCCACTGTAAAGTGCTTTACCGAGCCCTCTCACAGACATCCTAACCTGTCAGATAAAGCAAATACAATTTAAGATACAGTTCTTCTCTTCTTCTACTTCTATTTACTTGTTAATTTACAATGGGCCTTCCAGTTAATAACAAGGGTCTAATGTGCCAATTCCTATGGCATTTAGCCTCAAAAAACAAAGATGACAGTACACTTAGAGAGTTATCATACTGTACCTTGCACTTATAAAACACATTACTGGAAGATGCTGAAGTTCCTTATGCTCATTCATGCAATCATTTCACGTTACAAAGGGTTTGGCAACATCAGCATAAGATATTCCTGTCCTATATTTTTGTTCCCTGACACTAATTTTTATCTCTTTAGTAAAGTTAGCTATTTGCCTAGCTATGTTAACTCAACTCTCTGTGGACGCTTGCTGTGAAAAGGATTGGTTCCTCTACCTGGCTAACAAAGGGGTCTCAGACATGGCTAGGCAGGTGCATCCCAGGGAACAGCACACCGTCATACAGACCTAAGCAATAGAGGGCCGGAATACTGCAAGTTGATATTTAAATAGCATGGCGAAACCAAACAGCTCCTGAAAACAAGTTAATCTTATCATCATTTTATAAGCAGGGTACAATGATACAGAAAGGTTAAATAATTTTTCAAGGTGTCAGAGCAAGTCACTGCAGAGTTACATCGGTCAGTGAGATAATGCACTTTAACCAATGAAGTACAATGCTTGTGACAGGGGTGGTACTGAGCTACTTGGTGGGAGTCAGTCTGTTCTCCCAAGTAATAAGTGATAGGACAAAAGCAAATGGCCTCGAGTTGTGCCAGAGGAGGTTTAGATTGGATATGAGGAAAATTTTCTGCACCAAAAGGGTTTATCAAGCACTGGAACAGGCTGCCCAGGGAAGTGGTTAAGTCCCCACCCCTGGACGTATTTAAAAGACGGTAGACTGGCACTTAGGGACATGGTTTAGTGGTGAGCTTGGTAGTGTTAGGTTAATGGTTGGACTCGATGGTCTTAACGGCCTTTTCCAACCTAAATGACTCTATAATTCTACTTTTTATAGTCCAATGAAGTCTGAAGTTGTTCAAGTTACTGAAGAATAATTTCATAAGCACCATAACAACAGCAACTTACTCTGCTCCAGAATTCTCCTTATGACTGACGAGTAACAAACATGTTTTGACTGAAGTTTCTCTTTTGAGACAAACACAAAAACTCTCTCCTGTGTGAATTCTATAGCATATGGTACATCACTTGCCCTGTAGGAATGTTTCATGAGACAGTCTAGGAAGCTGCAAAAAGGAAAGAATCTGCTCTTGCCCACATTTGCTCCCTGCCCCCTGCTGTGAGTCCCTACGCATGTTCAAAATATTATGCAACAGCTTCATGAACTTGTGACGCAGCACGTTTTGGAAAAGTCCTAAAAACAGTTGAGAGCAGGCACACAGTCAGGCCTCTGAAATGGTGAAGAGAGGAAAAGATCAGAGCAAGTACTGCACAATTTGTAGCAACCCAGAAAGCCACTGAGCTTTCTGAAGCTTTTGACTGAAACCAAGACAGGAAGAAAGAGCCTTGTCTGCAAAGACAAAACTGGCAGGGTGAGAGCTCTAGCTCTCCCAACTTCTGTGTCTAACTAATTTTTTTTTCTGTTTTAAAAACACACTTGTTCATATATCTTACTATTAAACCTGGGGTTTGAGTTTAGAAATGTGTTTGGAGTTCTTATTGTAAGAAGAAAACAGATTACCTCAAAATTCTAGCAGACTCAGGGTCTCATCACAAGATCTCCCCTTTTCTGGGAGAGAGACAGAAAACTTGGAGACTCCTGTTCTGCCAAGCTTTACGTATACTGGCCAAAGGTTCTTAGGTTTCTTTAAGGTGGGGAGAGGGGAGGAACACAGATACACACATACACATCATGCCTGATGGCATAACTTTGTTTAAGAAACTAGGCTAAAAATACAGCAGCTCACTGAAGAGTATTTGGCTTAAGAAAGACACATAATTTAATACGGTTGTTTTATCTTACAGGAGTCACAACTTCCTTAAACTGGTAAATTACCTTTTAATTATCATTTGTGAGAACTTTACTTGAATAAGGCTTTCAAATGAGTGACTCAGGGGAACAGCCAAGAAAAGGATACGTCTCTTTCGCAGATAAGACAACAGCATTTGTTCAGGATCAGCATTTTTCTCTATTACCTGCAGTAAGAAATGAAAAAAAAGGTGTAACTAAGAAACAAAGGCTTTTCAAAATTCAGGGCACAGACTACATTCCCACAACAGCCAGAAGAGAACCCTTCTCTGGTTCCCTATCATAGAACTAGACTAATTGCCAAAGACCACAGGAGAATTTGGGCTCCTTCTGGAAATTCCTTCCCAGACAGACATGTTTCCAGAAAAGAAGTGGTGCCACGGCAACCTTGCAACTACTAAAAATAACTGCTGCTCAGTGAAAGGTCATACTGAGGGAATTTACCTTCAGCCCCACTAGAAATAAAAATACAATAGAGGCAGCATAGCATAAAGAAATAATGATCTGCAGATTATAGTCTCCCTGGCATTTTAACGT
>NW_009260410.1:1036344-1037099 GCF_000687185.1 Egretta garzetta
CAGCAGGAACCACTTTTCTTCTGGCTTTGTTTATATAAACTTTCACTTGCTGTACTAGGCAAACAACAGAGAGCAATAGAAATGCCTCTGTTCTTTATCGATTACATTATTTCTTACTCCATTGCTTAGAGTCAGCTAGTTCCTTCCAGCTGCATTGAATCAACGACCAGTTTAATTTTGTTATTGCAATATTACCTTTACGTTGGCCAGTAGTCCATATTTTGGCACCTAAGTCTTGCTGACTTTCCGTTGTGCCTCTGAAAATCTGATACCATCTGATGCCTCTTCTCCAGTACCATCAAAGATGAGAAGCCAGGCACGTACAAATAAAAAACTAGTTTGTTTACCAGCCAAATTTAATACCCTGATGAAAGTCCATTTCACTTTGACGCATTTTTCCCCCCAAATGCAGCAGAGCTAGCTAAAAGGGGATGTTGTAATCACGCTTGTCCTCCTCTGCTGTCTCTCCCCTTCTAACAGCTACTCGCTGTACGCAGAAGAGCCTTAGCTAGCTAGAGTAATACTTCAAGGCTGATTCGCTCCTTACCCAGCGAGGAGGATTTGGGAAGGAATGCTTCTGGAGGCTTGCATGAGGCTTTGCAGTTCTGCTCCCCTGAGGTGGAAGTCTGAGGAAACCAAATCTGCGCACACACCCTTCAGGGTTACTTCTGGAACTCCACCCTCTTTCCGGGCAACACTTCCCTTCCTCCCATTCACATAGAAAATCAGCTCCTCAGCCCCTGCCGCCCCTTGCA
>NW_009260410.1:1037133-1037511 GCF_000687185.1 Egretta garzetta
CTGCCGCCGGCGGCGGCCGAGCTGCGGAGCTCAGCAAAGGTACAAATCCTTAACGTTTACACCTAATCACACAATTTGTTTACTTTTTTACCTTTTTTGCCTTTTAAGGCATATTCAAACACGAAGACGTACCTCGCACTTTCTCAAGGGACGTGTATGTTTCTCCAGAGCAAAACAAAGTTAGCCGTGTGAACTGTTGTTACTTGCTAACCATAAAATCTCAAAGGTAATTTTAAATTGTGGTAAAATCCAGCTATGCAGTCGTCATGAGCCCAATGGGAACCGTGCATAAATTTGCACTCACAAAATAATTGGCAGTAACTTCCAGGTATTATAAGCATTTGTAAGGGCTACTTGTGCAAGCAAGGGGTTATAGAG
>NW_009260410.1:1037550-1052922 GCF_000687185.1 Egretta garzetta
CCTACAAATTTTAAACCAATCAAAATCTTTATTAATGGTAAGCTAAAATATTAAATGTAAAAAAAATTAGATTGAATAAACATGAGAAAAACCAACTGTGAAGCTAGAAGAAGTTCAAATTACCTTATCCTCAGCAAAACAATCTTAATCCTTGTGACAGCTACTGATTAATTTTCACATGGAATATCATGAGCTGTTTTTACATCATTTTCCTGGCAAGAGCTTCTAATGTATCAACTGATCTGGCAAAAGAAGCACATTTAATGAAGTTTCAACAGTTATTTATGCAGTACGTAAGGCAAATGACCATTTTGCAGAACAATTAAAAGAAGTGCATCCTAGAAAATAACAAAGTAAATTTTCTTTGTATATAGAACATCCATTTGAGCAATAAAACCAGTAAGGATGGAGAAAACAAGGAAAGAAGGGCAGTAGCAACAATTGTGTGATTTCAGAGTTACTTAAAATAACTTCTATGCATTTTCAGGTCATTCTCTTTATCCTTTGTTACTTTGAAAGACATCTATCCTAAAAGGAATGGAAGTAACTAAGGCATAAAACCTTATAACTTTTATTGAAAATTACATGCTTTTATTTGGAACACTGCAGCGGCCTAGCTGGTAGCACTGGAGGCTGTGTGGAACAACAGGACCTTCACTGAAAAGATAATTAAGACCATCTCCAAAAAGATTTTTTTTTTCCTAAGAAAATGAAGCATGTGCTTATGTTTCTAGCTTTCAAACCACGGGCAATAAACAACCATTTAAAAAAACCACTGTGTTTTGCTGCCGCTGTGCCAGCACAGGGAACACAAGTTGTAACAGATACTTCTTTTGGATTTCTAGTGATGCAGTTGGTGATTTTGATAAACAGTGAAGCTAGCAAGAACATTTCAATTAAAAAAACCCAATTAATTACAATCTTAGTAAAAAAATACAAGAAAGAATGCAATTATTTTTTAAAATAATATCAGTACAGAATCTATCTTCCCAACCATTTCTGCACCTCTTCATAATAGTCTTGCTGAGGTAGTGACAGAAAGTTTCAGAAAAAAAAGGTCTGTTTGCTGAAACTTCCCAGATAATAATTTTAACAGCTCTGTCTTGCAATAGAGATCACATTGCCTTGGTGATAAGGTAAGTTTTGTATTGGATGAATTTTCATATAGATGGAATGCTTTTTTTTTTCTGTTGTGGTTCTATAAGAAAATATCTTGCTGTCCTTATGGCTGTACATTCACAGTCTTTGTATGGTCTCTGGAACTGGCAACCACAGCTAGACAAGCTCACTGTTTAGGGGATGAAGGTCCCCTATGTAAACTACTTCACTAGTGGCATATTTAACTCCAAATTCATCCATGGAATGTTCTATGGGATCTTGGGGAAGCTGCCTTGGGGCTACAGACCATCATAAAAAAAAAAAAAACAACAGAAAACAGTTGTGGTATTACTTAAATATATGTAAATAACACTTTTGTGCCTCTTAGTGTTTATGGTTATAGTTCAAGACTTAGATTAGGATAGACACATATGAAGGCTATATCCAGGAGTACATTTTAATATGTATGACTCATTTTTCTGTCAAAATACATAGCTGAAATTCTGGCAACTCACAGGAGAAGGACGTAGGTTCTCTTTGTTGAACATCCTGAGATTCCTCTTGGCCCATTTCTCCAGCCTGTCTGGGTCCCTCTGAATGGCAGCAAAACCATCCAGTGTTTCAGCCACTCCTCCCAGTTTTGTGTCAACTGAAAATTTGTGCAGGCTGCACTCTGTCCCATCATACAGGTCATTAATGAAGATGTTAAACAGTACTGGCCCCAGTATGAAACCCTAGGGAGCTCTAGTGTTTTGCCTCCAACTGGACTGTACGCTGCTGATCACAACCCTCTGGGACTGATGGTTCAGCCAATTTCAACCCACCTCACTGTGCACTTAACATACTTCACCAGCTTATCTGTGGGATGTTATCAGAGATAATGTCAAAAGCCTCACTAAAGTTGAGATAAACAATAGCTACTGCTCTCCCCTCACCCACCAAGCTAGTTGTCTCATTGTAGAAGGCTACCAGGTTAATAAAGCATGATTTCCCCTTCGTAAATCAATGCCGACTACTCCCAATCAACCTTCTTATGGAAACAGTTTTCAGGACTACTTTTCTCCATCACCTTCCCAGGTTACAATGGAAGCTACAATGAAGTACAAAGATTAGCTGAAGTACAGATTAGTTGAGTATTTTTAAGAATATATTATAAATTTAAGAGTACCAGTTACACCTCTTAAACAGTATCAGACCAAAGGTCTAGCTAACCAAAGAGCTGGTCTCTGAAGGTTTCAATAGTGCATGTCCTTGGAAAAAGTATAAACATTGGTCAAATGCATAGTAGGGGTTCTCCAGAACACTCTTCCAGCCTTCAACAATTTGCAGTTCAGGGACATCCTGTGCCAGAAATGGTGGTTTTGGTAATTCCTCATAGATTTTTCTTCAATAATTTGTCCAATCATTTTTTAAACCCATGTAAACTAATAACATCTACTCCTGTAGTAAGGAATTCCTCAGCATAACTGCATACTGTGTGAAGAACCACCTCCTATAACCCAAAGAAGTTAACTTGTTTGTATCTATCTCATTAAAAATGAGCTATGGCTATCTTGGTTGCAAAATGAACCTGAACTTTATCCAATATAATCTGTAAAAGTTGTGCGGCCTGTGAGCGATAGCCTGCAGCTGGCAGCACCTACGATTCAGATAATGCCAGGAAACTGCCAGCTGACAGCGCATTATGGAATGCAGAAGCGACTAATGAGAATCCAGAGAGGAAGCAGTACAAAAACCTGATACCTGAATGGTATGATGTGGTTGTATTAGTTGTCACACTAGCACTATTTCAATTGGAAACTCAAGGCGTTGCTTTTTCTGGATCCTATTTACCATTGCATTTCTACTGTAGTGCTATTTTCTTTTCGGCTGCCTCTGGCACATACTCTGGACACTAGATTTCTCTCTACTGTTCCTCAAAATGAGACTTCCTCATTCAAATTTAACTATGTTTCTGTCAAATCCAAAAGTCAACTATCAAAAAAAAAAAAAGGGACAGTCTCCATCTATTTCAGTAGACGTATTAAAAATTGGGATGCTTGTGTCTGTTCCAACCAGCACTGAGAAATGGTTCTACTCATGGTAAATATGAACAACTCACATTAAGATTCCCAAAGGTGATTTATTTTTAATTCTCAGTAAAACGTACACTTTTCTTACAAATTAAGAAGTGCTGCAAACCCTTTGAACAGATTATAAACTGCTGACCAGAAATGCAAAACACAAGAGTGGAGCCTAACCTGTATTTGCCTTCCTCAGTATTCTGTGTCCCTTATACAGGGGCTCCTTTCCAGGGAATTCCACTTTGGAAGTCCTTTACTAATCAAAGAACAATAAGCTGTCTATACTGCTAAACATATATATTTATATATATTTAAAATTGTACCCATTTTAGAAGTTCATAAAGGCAATTCTCTTGTCTTCTTCAAATTAATTTTGATTTACTTTTAAAACTTCTTTTATTTTTTACTTTATAGACTGGGGAATCCAGAAATTGTGTATCTGTAAACTGATCTCCACGTCTTAATTTGCTGTAAACGAAAGAAATAAAAGACATCATGTATGAATATCACCAAGCACCTATGTAACTATATTTATAATAATTATGTAATTATAATAACAATTCCTAATGGTAAATACTCTCAATGAAAGCTTGATAACACTAAAGAAATTAAATTTATGGTAAATAAATATGTCTGAAATAGCAAGGCACAGATAACTACTGTTTTCCAAAACAATGCTAAAAATAGTAGTCTTTTTATGTGGCCTGTATCATATTAGTAAGTGAGTAATCATAACTTATTCCTATAAGACAAAACTCAAAAATTATTTAATTAATTAAACCAAGACCTTAACAGCATCCATTCATGACAGTATACTTGAAAATAAAATAAAAATAGGAGACAGTAATCTAAAATCTTGCATGACATCCACATTTTCTGCTGTTACTAGTTACTGTCTCTCTCCAGAAATACAGAACCTTATCACTGTCGGGTAAAAGAGGAGAATGTGTCAGTATCATCATATTACAGCATTTTAGCATCCAATTCAATTCGTAAAAGAAAAATGCAACTCCAATTCCTTTGCATTTCTTTTACAAGCTATCCGGCATAACTATTTCTGAAAAGCCAGTGATAAAGTGAAAAGACACTTCCTATATTACTTTTAGCTCCTATTTGTCCTCAGTCTCGTTGCTTCAATTAATTGTTTGCTTACTTACATAGGTAAACAAAAATATTTTGAGTGTGTATAAGAACACTGAAGAATAGATGAGGTGCTTAGGGACATGGTTTAGTGGTGGGATGGCAGGGTTAGGTTAAAGGTTGGACTCGATGACCTTAAAGGTCTTTTCCAACCAAAGTGATTCTATGATTGTGTTCTTTTTTTCAGTTTGTGGATTTATTTTCTTCTCCTCCCATAGTCTTGCCTGATACTGTCTTTACCTAATGAATATACATACAGTGTGATTTTCCTTAAATTAATATTATACTTAAAAAACCCCAAACAAACAAACAAAAAACCCCAATGAACTTTGTGGCAAAAAACTCTCAAAATATTTTCAGAAGTAATTGACTTAAAGGTCCACTGGGATTTAGATCTATTCACGTAAGTGCAAATATATTTGTTTTCTTAATGGAAGTTTGACTTTAAAATCCTCTTTTAAATTTTAATAATTATTGCACAATTTA
Organism: Egretta garzetta; assembly: GCF_000687185.1. NCBI lineage: Eukaryota > Metazoa > Chordata > Aves > Pelecaniformes > Ardeidae > Egretta > Egretta garzetta. The sequence goes on from NW_009260410.1 coordinate 1,042,338, forward strand.
TGTCTTGTCTTTTAACAGGCTCATAAATTCTGTGCCACTAAATATGCTAAGAACACTGAGAGGTAAATAATTAATTATCAAATTAATATATCTCAAACTCAAATGATCTCTTATATTAGATACGGCTAGTTAAAGCAAAATGACTGCATTACAGAATATTAGTGCATAAATTATCTTGCCACTTGACAATATTACAAGGACATTATTATGGTATAAGTTTACATTTAAGTATAACATTTACAATTACCCACCTCTAAAGGGGTTTATATCATGATAAACATTAAGAATTCACCATTATTCACTACTAGTATAAAATGTTATATGCTATATTTAAATTTTGAGACTTGAATAATGTTGGTGTCTTTCTTTGGCACTTTTAGAAATCCTGCCACACATACAGGAAATGTTTTATATCAACACTGAAGTATCTTTGTGAAAGAGATTTGTGAAAGAAAATAAATAGTTCAACTGTTTATTTGGGGGTTTTAATAGCAAATCTTTACTGGGAATAGTTATGTACTCCAAAAAAACCCCAAAGCCCTAATTTACGTAAACCTACCTGTTTATACTGGGTTCCTTGTAGCAAATAGAAGCTCTTACTCGTCTAGATGGTGCTGCGGAGTTTTCTTCTACGGTTTTGGGAAATTTAGGTAAGGAAGCTTGAGAGCTTACACGAGTATTTGTCAGATCTTGCAAAGCCTTTCTCCCTGTGAATACAGTAGTTTATATGCCTCATTGTAAATAATTTCTGAATCATTAACTAAACTTCCAATTCATAATTCTTTTCAATCGGTATTTCTTAATTTAGGCCCTTTGGTTACTGCTCCTACTCTAAAGATGCTCAGCAAAAAATGGGGTAGATGATCAAAGAAAGTGCCACCACAGCAGCTTTCAACCTACCCAAATTTGGAGCTGCCTGAGGCCTGTCATGGCTCTTGGGACATTTTCAGAAAGCCCCATAAGTACTGTAATTTGCAGCTAGCTGCTTAAGACTCCCAAGAGTTATCACAATTAAAATAATAAAACTGCACACAGCTCATAGCCTTGAATGCAGAGGGAGGGCATACATGTATAATCTGAACATTCAACCTGCACAAGACTTCTCTAGGACTGCATTTTCCAACTTTATGCCTGCTCTTTGAGTTTATGTGCATAAAATGAGCATAGCAAACTGTATACTACCAAACTGTTTACAATGCCTCGTATTTTGAGCCACTGAACATGTCCAAGAGGAATACTCCATTAAAAAAGTAACCAGCCTTGGTAGAAGTAGTACTATTTTTGTCAGTTTTCTGTAATCTTTTAAAGACCAATTCAGAATGCCAGACTAAACAATCAATAATTAGGAGACAAATATTTTGATAACTTGGGAGAAATATAAAAATTATTATTTGGCCTATATTTTTTTAAAAAAGAAACTATTTATAGATCACAGTATCTCTGAAAAGCACTAAGATTTAATGCAGACAGCAATCCAGGATTAAATAAATAGTCTTAATCTGTATTCCTTAAAAGTTATTCCACGAGTACACATTCCTCACTGATACGGGTCAAGTTTTAGATTTACTGCATCCAGACGAGAGCATTTGGAATGTAGTTTTTCAAAGGAAATGAATCTGCAACTCTCTTATCTTCACTTCTTGAGTTTGAACACTTTACCTTAAATCCTCTGTGGCAGCAAATGGATGCTATTGATTTCATAGAGGAAATACCCGTATATGGGATAAATGATGACTTTTTTGTTGTGCCTATCTTGAGACTAACAAATTGTATCAGTGTATATTTACATACCTGTCAAAAACATGAAGATTTTTCTTTCTTTGTTATAGCATGTGAATGCCTTGTACAGTCTAGCATACACACTCTTAACTGATGGTCAAACTGGTAGCGCTAAATTACTATTTCCCTGTAGTAGAATTCTGTGCGGAGATCAAGTAAAGTATCTCAGTGGGTAAAACTGATAATTTTACCAATAGTCTTCTGAAATGCATTAAGCAGAGACATAAAGTCAGAGGTTCTTCATTGGATTTCTACTAACTTTACTTCTGAGAGCCATATTAAGGAGACTTTGGGCTTCTTGCAGCAAGTCCCTCTTGATTTATGAAGGCAAAAGAAAAAGCATCATCTTTTGAACGAGTTCATTAAGGCCAGCAATGCTCATCTGTTTTAAATGAGAGGGCTCTCTGATTATGACAAACCTCCCAAATTTGGCTGCCTCACAAATCAATCTTGATTTCTACAAGTTTTAAAGTGAAAGTAAACTGCTATTCTGAGTTTTTCCCTAAAGCTTAAGGCTAGAGATTAGGTCAGCTTTTTAAGCAGCAAGAGTTTTGAGACATCTATGAGTCAGCATTATTTAGGAAAGCTAGATGCCCTTGACTGTGAATATTTATGATCACATAGATCTAACTATATAGAGACTTTCATTACAGGAGACTTTCAAGGTGTATGTCTATGTACAGGTCAAGGCAGTGATCAGAAGAGTTGCCATGATCAGAAAGGATGTCATATTTCCTTTCTTTTAATTCAAGATATGGATTTAGATGTAGGGTGAAAAATGAACTGGTTTTTGAACTAAGCTTAAATGGATGAAGATCAAATTATTAGCTTGCTTTTTATGTCAGTAGTCTTTGATACTGCTGATCACAATGGTTTACTAATTTATCATTAAAGCTCATAAAATTATAGGATCCTTTTTCTACCTTCCAAAGAAGGAATCAAAGATGAGAAGATGCAACTGCATATTATCAGGACTAATACCTTGCGTGATGGTCTAATTCTGCCAATATTCCTATTCTGTGGTCATGTAAAATAGGATTTTTTTTGCCATTGTGTCCTACCATTCAAATGAAGCCAAGGCAGTATTTGCTTGACAGTTTGGGATTCAAACTATTAATTTAACCTAAGAAACTATCCAGGTGTTGGGACATTCTTAGAGACAATGAAGTAAACGGGAACTTGATAAGAATATATATGTTTACAAAATGGATCCCTCATGCTAGGAAACTTCGAAACTACATTTTAAAGCATATTTGAACTCCAGCATAGATGTGTTAGTAATATATTTCTTTAGCTCCTTTACGGTAGTTTCATTGTATAATAGAAGAATCTAAACTTACCTTCCAGACTACACTATAGTTTGATTATTTTCTTTACTTAATATATCTTAAAAAAGAGGTTGCCACATGAAAGTTTGCTCATGGGTAGATTCTAGAGAAAAGTACTTTTTTTAGATCTCAGAGTTACTATTGAATTACAGTGTTTCTAAAGAAATCCAAGTGAAATCTTTTAAGTTCAGCTCTCCATTTATGAACAGTATAGGTCACTCTTATTTCCCTTGTATAGAAGCTCAAGCTACTGTATCTTTTCTATCCCCAACTTTATGAATTCCAACACATTATTTGAAAAATGAATACAGGCTTCAACTATAACTGCTCCTCAAGAATGTAGGCATCTGCCCAACTAAATGTCATCTTGGAATACTGAAAAGTAACAAAGATGTTAGTTACCACAATTAAGAAATATATTGTGACCAATATGCGATATGGAATATGAATCATTTTACTGATTTTCAGTCTTACCATTTTCCACTCCTGTTTTATCCACTGTAAGCAAGCAGTAAGAGTAGGACAGTATCAAGAGTGGATACTTTACCAGTATTTCAGGCACTACCTAATTCAAAATGCCATTCTTTTTCTCACCCATACACTTACCGTGACAAGGTGTTGGATTCTTTTTGTCAGTCTCTTTAGAAATATGATCCAGTTTTTGTTCTGCTTTTCCAGCATCCAGTGCTTTATGATGATCATTTTCCCCACAGATTTCAGAGTTTTTCAGTATAGAGAAGTTCATGGAAGCATTGTGGTTATCAAGAACTGGGAGCTCCACATTGGAAAGACCTTCCTGGAAAAAGCTATCTACATTTAATGGCATAATCTTAGAACATTTGACAGGCAAGAATTTTAAAAATTCTGATTTTTGAACTGAGGGCTCTAACTTGCCCATAGAGGAATCTATCTCATGAGGGACTTCCTGGTTATGCAAACTATTCTGCCCCTCCTGATCAATATGCCTGAAATAATTTTTTTCTTGTCTGGTGTCAGTAATATCAGAACTTAACCTCTGTTTGCACTTTACCTGATTATCAGGAGAAATACTCATGTGAGGGGTTTTATGTGCCACTGGTGAGGAACCTACTTTCTTTAATATATTAGCATCATCATCAACTTGTTCTTTAGCTTGTGGTGTATTCACAGCTACACTGTTCTGAGTAACAACAGCTACTTGCACTTGCTGAACTTCAGCCATTTTATTTCCATTAACAGCCTCTGCATGCAATGCATCCTTATTTTTTAATTCTTCATTTTTACAAAGTGAGAACTGTGTAAGATTTTCTTTTGGTATTATACATGCTTTCCGGCTAGCCTTTGCCAATGTACGTTTTAATCTGCCTGGCGAAAAATGGCTACTCTTTTGGTCGACTTTCTGAGTAATTTTATGAATGCCGTCACTTCCGGTTTCTCCACTTTGTCTGTAACTAATTTTTTTGTTGTGTTTTCTCTTTATGGTATGCCTCTGGTCTTGTTTTCTCTTGCTGCCATGTTGGCATATCTCTGTTTGAGCCTTTTGAGACTGCCCGTTTTCACAGCATTCTGCTTTGTTCATTTTAGAAGGGTTTTGAACAGTTTTCCTATTTATTTTTGGTCTGCTCTGTTTCTCATTTGTATGCAGAAAGTCCTGCTGTAAAGGCAATACATTAAAAGTGTTATCCTGGAATGGTAAATTTTTGGCACAACAAACTTCTGGTGGAATCTTGTTAATAGATGAGTTTGAGCCTGCTTTTTGTATTTTGCTCTCCATGTCTTCAAATGTTTCTGAGCAAGTTTCTTTATTTGTCTCCTGTTTTCTTGGACTCATTAAGTTAACCTGGTATGTCCTCCTCGTATCTTTGGCTTTACTTGGACAATTTTGTGCTTGATAATCTTTGCTGGTATTTAGCAAACTCTGTTTCCTTACAGAAATTCCTGTAGGTTCTGTCTGCCTTTGTAATAGCTGAGTTTGTGAGTTGGTAGTTTTTGAAATTTTACTATTGTCAGCCCTAGCATGCCTTTCTTCTGCATACAAATTTGAACTGACTTCAGTCTTGCTTTTAATTTTCTCTTTGTCCTTCTTAGAATATTTTACTTTTCTGAAATTTCCTAATATTTTATCAGAACAGGCATTACCATTTTTATTTCTGTGTAATTTATCTTTTTCTTTCACTGTTACTGTGAGTAGTTCACCCACATCACTGGCGGTCAGCTCCATATCAGCATCATAAACAGTTTCTTCAGGCTTGTCAGTAAAAAGCACCTTCTTAAAATCAGTCTTCCTTCCATTGCTAAATTCAAGAGGTAAAGGAATAATGCGAGACAAGTCACTTGACCTTTCCTGCAAATTCATGTCATTGGTGTTGCTGCCACTGTTGCTACCATGATGAGGAAGATTATTTGAGCTATGGTTTTTATCAAAAGCCTTTCTAGTAGGTTGAGTTTTTGACTTATGAAGTACCGCATGTTTCTTTCTCCCAGTCACATTTCCACAGGGTGGCAATGAACTATCATTACATTGTTTTGTAAGCTCCTCAGACTGTCCTAAAGGTTGTGTATTTTTGACATGAGTCAGGAAGGCACTATTGCAAGTTAGTTCTGTGCATAATTGATTTTCTGAAAAGAGAAAAAAATTAGCAGCTTGGGGAAAGAAAGAATATAGCATAGTTATCAGAATAAGACAGATTACTGAAGGTTGGACCAGAAGCATGGAAAATTACAAACTGGTTTGGTTTTTTTTTAATGAATATACACATTCTGTGGTTGGTCCTTATAATTTAGTTAACTAGAACTAATTTCATATTTTACCAAAGTTGGACTTTTGAAATTGGTTAAAAATAAAAACGTATTTTTTCTGTAACTATTTCAGTTATTATTTGGTTATCTTATCAAAGTTCTATCCTGTTCACATTAATTTTATTGCATTTCAGCTGTGCTATTTCAATGAACATTATTCTACAAGTGATTGTCAGGACACCTGTACTTATGGGTGAGCATTCTGGTTTTTATTAGTTTATTTCAGTTTAGGAATCTTACTATACCTTCTGTATCACACATCAAATAATAAATTATTAGACACTAATTCTCAGGCGGCTCTGAAAAATAATTCACCTGTACAGAAATATATCATACCTTTTAAAAATACATTTTTGTCACTGGTTGTTTCCACAGGGTCTATTTCAATTAACTTTAGATTATTTGTACCAGAAGGCAATGACAATGCAAACTTGACTTGATCTGAATGCAATTCCTTTGAGAAAATAGTGGTACACTTAGAGGAATTTTGTATTTCAGATGCAGAAGGGCTATCTTGCTGTTTTGCATTAGCCTTTGCAATTAGAGGAAGCTTCACTGGCAATTCTACAGATCTGAAAAGAGGAAATTCTACTGTGAAGATTTTTATTACATTTTATGCCATAACATTCAATTGTTTAAAACATTCCCTTGATAATTTATAAAAGCAGAAAACAAGAACTCAGGTATGAGATCTGGTTCTATCATAGGGGCAAATGTATTTTTCGTGATAGAGAATCCTGCTTTGTGCTGGTGATATCCCACGAAGAAAGCAGCAAGTTATTTAAACGTAAGTTTTGTCTACCACTCACTCTATATATAAATTCCAAGTTGCAAATAGGTGAATTCTGAATTAGACAGGAAATTGTTCCTCGTTACCTCAAAAATACCTAGGACAATATGTAAAGATTAGCTTTAAAAACATCCACAGACACTTACCAACTTCCGCATTTAATATAATCACCTACCTAGCAGACTGACATGTTCTCTTGAACTGGTGGTCACCAGTAGGGCTGCTTGGACCAGCTGACAGAAGAAGAGAACTCTGAAGATCCTTTCAAAAGAAGAATGGTGGGGAAGTAGAAACAGTTTAAAGTTCTCTTATGTTTTAAGTCTCAGAAGTATCCACAAGAAAAAAAAATAATGAATGGGCAAAAAATAGAAGTACTGATGAAAGGTGTGTGATATTCAAACACAATAATTTTAAAGAAAAATATTTTTTAACAAAACTTGTCAAAATCTGTAACCTACTTGTATCCCAAAGCAATGTATAGGCTTCTAAAATGTAGCTATAACTAGTGCAAAGTGCATTATACATATAGAAACACACAGCAACACTGAGCAACTGATCAGAACAGACAATAAAAATAGAATTTTTTTTTAAATTAACTGTAATTTTGTCATGACAGAAGGACTAATGTAGACTACATTTTCTGGTAAAGTTTCCACATGCAAGGTATTTATTGCAGCACTAAGCAAGGAAGGCAAGTAGCTCGCCCATTGGGAAGGAGACCACATACTGAAGTACTATGCTTTTTTTTTTTAACCACATGACTTCATCAGGGCTAACTGATATTTAACTTTTAGATACTTTGTACACAAGATTAAATCATAAATATTTAGTGCAAGCAACAGCAAAATTTGATTGATTTCACCAGACTAGGGTTTCATCCCCAGTTTTAAGGAATTGGGGTAGATGTTTTAAAATGCATATATGATTTCAACATTGCATTCATGTAGATGCTTTGAAAATATTATCCTGGAAAATGAGTTCAATATGGTAATAGTTCAAAAAACATCTTACCTCAGAAAGACTGCTTATTTCTATTGCAGTTAAGAGGTTATCATTCAAAAATGCTTCTATTTCTATCAGAGTTTTATTCTGTGTGTAAAAGAAGAAGCAATTCAAAAATATGTTATGTGGCTTCTGGCTTAAGAAAAGACAAGATATAAAGGTGAATCTAGTTGTAAATTTTTAAACACTCAATTGAGCACAAGCTGATTTTTAATACCCTCTCAATGCCTATAAATGTAAAGGCAAAGCTAACACTAAAATAGCTATGGATAGACAGATACACTGATGGACAAAATACTAAGCACAAAAAAATTCTATGAAAGAAAAAAAACCAAATGTGAATACTATGCTATAACTTCACAAATCTGAGATGTAAATTTTAAATCACTGTTTTAAGAAGCAATATTAAGTTTCCCCAAAAGATAAAAGCTTGGCTTAGCTGGTATAAGTTTAAATCATATTACTTGCAGCTTACCAAACAGTTTAGTTTTTGACGAAGCAAAATATTATGAAGCTGCAACTTTTCTACTTCCTTCTGAAGAAAAATCTTCTCATTCTTTAGCTTCCGAGAATTTTCTTTCTCCACACTTAAAGCCACAGCTAATGCTCTATTATTTTGTTTTAAAGATACTTTAAACATAGATGAGTTATCTAGAGGAGACATAATCATATTATTTTCAACAGCTCAAATTCCAGGCCCTCTCTTCATTAACTATCACTATATAACATTTTTATCTGTAGGATTTGGTGGAACAATAGCAAAGCCTAACTTTCTAATATAAAACTGTTTCTGTTGGCTGCCATTCTGATGACTTCTGTCAGCTTCATGTTTATTTCATGCACGGATTCTGCTCTAGTCTGGATTTGTTAAAATAAGATTATTTTAAGAAGAAAGCATTTAAAAATTTATAATTTCACAGGCATAAAAATGTTTCCAGATTTCTAAAAAACAAATACACATTCTACAAACTAAAAAGTTCAAACAATTTGAGCATATATTTGAGTTGTGACAACAGAAAAAGTTTAAATTGGAAAAAATGCCTACTCATATCTGTCACAGAATGTTTTAGGAATTTGGTTTTTTTTTCCACTGACACCGTGCATTACCAAGACTTTTTTTTTTGCTTCACATTCATAGTATACAGAAGATAGAGACCAGTCCAACCATACTCATTTTATAGTACAAAAAAGAACAAGATTATCTTGAAATCTGCTCCAGCTACAACTCTTCATTGTCTTATGTTATTACTCCTGTGACCTGTACTCCAAAATTTGCAAGGCCTTATTTCTTTGCTTTGGGAAACAGGCAACAACAGTAGAACCTTGTTAATCCAAACAATAAGCTTTGAAATCACTATTCAGCTTAGCAAATTATTTGTATTATTGCAGCGTGGAGATTTCTAAAGGACATTAGTATTATTAATCTATACTGTTTATTTTTCATTGGAAATTAGTATTTTTGACATAAAGCCAGAGTAAGTTCATATATATATATCTATATAAACAATCAAAAAATGTAAATACTTATACACAAACAATAAAAATTCTTGCCACGCCAATCAGTGATAGGAGCAGAAGTTGACGTTCACTTAACCTTGCTGCTTGAATTAGAGAGCTCTGAAATAGTGATGTTTCACTACTTCTATGGTTTCTCTACCTTTTGCAGAAGATCTGAGATGTTCCATAGTGCTCTTTTTGTCAGAGGCAGGAAAAAACCCAACCATCTACCATGACAAACCTATGTTTGAATTTAAACCTGACTTGCTGGGAAAAGAAAGCACCATCTGGCAAGCAATTAAATCAGCAGATTAGTATTTGTAGTTTTCCTCGATTCAGTAAATGACTCAGTGAAGGATTTTATATAAATCCCATTTTGCAAATGGGAATACTAGGTATTTTACTATGGCAACTGTATTTTAAAAGGTCATTGATTTTACTCATTTTAGTACCTCAGTTTTTAAATGTCCCAAACAGACATGGACATGGATGTTAGAAATGCACTTGAGTACACTCTTTTAAAAAACACTGGCAAGCACTGAGAATTAGATAAATAACTTAAATTTGTGTTTTAACTTTTGGACTCCCCTAAAATTCTCAGCATACCACATTAATACTTTTAACAGGCAGCAATTCAGCAAATCATGTTAAATACAATTACTATTCCTTTTGAAGTCATACATTCTAAGTACAGTAAATGGCTTCAGTTTTATTTTAACAGGACTTACTTATTAATTTAGTTTTGATTTTATATGCTAGAGAAGCATTCCATTTTGCAGCTTGTAATGTTCCACCTCTTTTCTTCGTATGTCCTTTAAGAGCATCCGAGGTGAAAATGGTAGATGGTTTAGCCATTGCTCGTTTATCCATCATCAGAATGAACCTGCATGTTGTCAAGAGGAATGCCCAAATAATACATGAGCTTTCTCACACTTTCAAAATTTAAGCTTCATTACCTCTTGTCAGGATTTGTTATCTCTGAAGCTGAGAAAATTGCTTCAGTCGTTACCTTTGTTAAATTCATTCTAACAGGTTAATGAATTGTTCCTTGAGACTTAAGTTACATTATCACAGAGCGGCAAAATATTTAACTAATAAACATGAAGACTTGAAAGGTTCACAGATTCTGATCTCATCCATTCCCTCAAGTTACCTATCCAAGTTTGCACTCAAAAGGGAAAAACCCCAAGGTTCTGTCACTTCACGATATGACCAGACCAGCTTTTTCTGCGTTGGGACAAATTTTAAATTGAAACATTTAAATAAGCTGCATTATCAACGCTATAAATTTAAATAAGATTTAAATAAGTTTAAATAAAGAGCGAGAGAGAGACCCGCCCGCAAGCACGGGCAGCAGAAGGAGCGGCGACCCAAGCAAACCCCTCCGCGGAGGCCGATCCCGCCGCCAGCC
>NW_009260410.1:1053246-1059074 GCF_000687185.1 Egretta garzetta
CCTGTGCGGCGAGGAGGGAGGCAGGGAGCGCGGCCTTACAGCTGCGAGCTGATCCGTGCGCACCTGTTGTGTTGTATGGCGAGCTATCTAGCATTAAATCGCTGGGTGACATCCGTATAAAACGGTACACGAAAGGAAGGAAAGACGACAAACTCACCCGAGAGCCAGTAACACTGTGTGCTTCCTAATTCAAAAGTAAAATGCGTAGCCAGGCCATAACAGCTGGATACAAACCCGGCCCATACCTGCAGCTGGATTTATACCGCAACCCACATCCACTGCTGTATCTTTTTTGAGGCCTTGTTGATAAAACAGGAAAGGCACCATAGCAGTTCTGTCACGCGCGTGCAAAATCAGCCATGCTAAAACAGTTCACGTGTGCTCTTACATATGGTCACATACATTTCTTTTCAGAGGTGGGATATGCGTAAGTCATGAACCTTTAATCCACAGTTCCAGTTCTTCAGTAACATTCCTGGGCATTTTAAAAAGGAGTGGGACGCGTGTGACTCTTCAACTACATCTCTTTGCAAAACCATTTTAAATACCAACCATTAATGATGTTAAAATTATAAATATTAATTGTATAAACTCTTAGCATCAATCCCAGTACACTGCAAGGAAGGGAGTGGGGAACTGCAGATGTTCCACCTGGCTGGCAGAGACTTTTAAGAAAAGTTTGAGGCATTTGGCTTTCTGTTCAAAGAGTTCCTTTAGGTTAAAAGGAGAAATCCGTGTAACTCCTTCTCCGTGGAAAGTTAAATTTCTTTTTGGCTGATCTTTGGCTATTAGTAATAGATGAAATAACCAAGAATGAATAGACAGTCATCAAGACAGTTTTCAAAACAAAACCAATACATTTGAAACCCGATATATTATAGCAAGTATGCATGCTGCCTGCATACTTACTGACTTGTAAGGGTAGGAATCTCTGATGTCAGAATTTGAGCATACCCCCTTTTTGTTTGGTTTAGGAAATATTAGGACTGGGAATAGCAAGGAATTATTTCTGTCTAATAAAATGCTTTTCCCCTAAATCTGTCCTGAGCCACACAGATTCTCTTTCACTGGCTATGGATGCCCAGTCCCACCATTAGTTCAGGTGGTTCCTAAATTTTATCCAGAAATCAGTAGATTTAGAGTAAACCATTTTGTGAAAATCTTAGAGAGAGTCAATGTTTTAATTTATTTGAAGATTTACAGAGATGTGGAAGGTTGAAATAAAAAAACAGCGTTAGGTACCATAGTGCAGTAATCGTAATGAAAATCTTACCTTTCCGTGAGCTAACATTACAATATGCTATAAACTAAATCAAAGGAATCGCACAGTAAGTATCAGTGGCATTATTTGAAAATGTATCTTTATGAACTTATTTTCACCATTTGCTGCAAACAGCATCTGGAGAATCTCTCTCTTCTGCCTTTTCTTAATTTGTGTATGATACATAGCACAATTTCTCAGTGTGGCCCTGAAGCTAGAAAACCCTTTGCTTCTATGTAATCCCCTTAAAATAGAGTTATCCAGCACACCTTATATACCTTGGGTACATTTCCCCTTACAAGGCAACTTGGAAGTGACTGTAGCCACTGTAAAACTCTGACCAAATAAAAAAGCAAATAACCTTATGTAACTTTAAAAATAGAAAATCAATCAAATAAAACTTACCTTCTTATCCTTTCCAGAAGGCAATGTTTTTCTCCAGATCCAATCATGAGGTTTAATTTCCTCAAGTTTTACAACAGTACCAAGTCCTGAAGGGGCAATCACCAATTTGCTTCCATTTAATGTTTATGTCACTACCACGGGCAATAAATTTAAAACAAAGCATCAAGTATTGCATTTCTACCTGTGGTCATACTTTCCCTTTCTGTACTCCTCTGAGGAACTCCCACACCATAACATTTCACACGTAAAAATCTCCAGTTAACTGCCAGCCGCTCTAAGTGGGGAAGAGCTTAAAGCACCGCCCAGTTTCACAGCCTATATATCTTAAATGTGTATTAAGAGCAGAATTCTGGCTTTTTTTGGTCATTTGGGATCCTATGACTGGTCTTCAAACCGATTAGAAATGAGAGGGAGTGAGGGAAAGACAAACACAGACCTGTTGTAAAAGCCCTAACCATGTGGGAAGTGTCGGATTGAATTTGTATCTCACCAGGTACTTGCAAATCCACCTCTGAGAAAAATCTTGGTTGAGGAACTGATCCCACAGGGTCTAGCAAAGCATAAGCTATGATGATAGCACTTCTGGTGGGTAGATGATGTAGAACAGCTTCTCCCCCTGTGGATTCTTAGATGTCCAACAAGACTTGAGCTCATGCTATAGTTTTTCCTGAAATTATAATATTAAGAACGCATCTTCCTCTAATCATACACTTTCTTGCACAAGCGTAACGAAAATTCATTTCTTAATGCCTCTTCCCCTCTGTCAAATTTGACTGAAATTAGTAAACTGAAACACAGATATGGAGGATGAGTGCGTAAGCCTGGCTTCATTTGAAAACTAGTGAAAAACAACCCCCAAAGTCCCTCTCTTCATTTCCCAAGAACAGGCAGCTCAAAAGGCAGTTTGCTTGTGCAGGCTGGTTACGCTGAATGCTTCTATACCAAGTACATGCTGTACTAAACTTGAATAGACATGATATTTCACATGGTTAAATCTGAGCTCCAAACCTTACCTATTGCACTGTTTGTGTGTGTGTGGGTATACATATATTGACTGAAACCACGTATATTGTTCTAGTCTCCCAATGCAGAAATACATGAAGGAACATTGTCTGGACTTCTGAGGCAAAACCAAGCCAGCTGGAAGGTGAAGACAAGTGTGGAAAGCTGCAGCTTCATTAAGTGAATGTTTTAGAGTGAGAAAGACTGGAATTTGTAACGTAAAATGTATCGTACTGTTCGACAACAGTGGCCACATTTAAGTTGCAATTGCTATGTACGAACTATTCCCAGTGAGTAAGGGACAACACATGTTATATCCTTACTAAAGATAAACCAGACACCATTATTCCACAAAAATAATCTATTATATTTATTTGAACTTATTTTATAGGAAGTCCAACATCTATGAATTATCAGTCTGTATTGCATTCAGTGGCACGTTATAACTTGTGTGCTTATTTAATTAAGTAGATATTAAGCATTAAAGACCTGGCTTCTGGATACATTCTTCTCCAGAACAGTTCAGAGAGCACATCAGAGCCCTAGTGCTTGGCGTGCCATTTTCTCTCTTTGTTGCAACTGTACCAAGCTTAGCTGCTAAGGAGAATGAAACATCTGAAGTATTTACTGTAGCTTTAACTGCCATTCTAACACAAATCAGCATTAAGAGAAAAAGAAGCGAGTTCTGAGTAGTAAGTGATCACTCCATTTGAGTTACACAATTTCAAAGAGAACTTATTATCTCCCTACTAGGACCAGATGCAACTTGATTTAGAGGTCTCTTTCCTTTAACGTCCTTCACTTGACTGAAGAGAAGTCTGAATTACAAGTCTATGGTCTCAAATAGTAACTGAAAACACAGTAGCCTATGAATATTAGGTATTCTCAAAATCAAAATGCAGTAACGGACCACAATACAGTGAGCTACACAGTTGGAACTGTGGCTGCTCTGTGATTCTTTGTTACATGTCCTTTGATTTGACCTTTTAGCAAGTGAACTTGCGGTTGAAGTTTTAAATACCTTAAATATGGTAACAAAACACCTCCAAAGGGAAATGGTGAGTAAAAAACCCAGGATGATACAAGATGAAAATCAATAGGAATTGTAGATACAACTGAGTTAATTTGCTAAGGTAAATACAGAGAAACTATTTAAATACAATATGGACACGTTTCTTCTGTGTGCAGTGTGCAGTTATGTTGAAGGTTAACTCAGGAATTTAGAATTGTTTGATTATTTAGTGGAACATCTATTAAGTTAACAAGTTAGAATGGTTTGATTATTTAATGGAACTTATATTAAATCAACGAGTTAGGGATATTTATGAGTCCAGGATGTTCTGAAGGCCAGAACATTCAAAAGATCTTGGAGAAATATATAAATCATTCAGCCTCTGCAAGTGCTCCACAAGGTACGGCCCTGAGAGGAGGAGCAGGATGGCAGCATGAATCAGCTACGCAAGAAAGTAACAAGATAAAGCACCAAGGAAATGAAACCCTTGATAAGGCCAAAGGGAGAACTACTTGAACTTCGAGTAAACTGTCCTAATTAACATGGTAGAAATCACGCCCCCAAGTCAAAAGACCTGGGCCCAGGTGAAGACCCTTCCTCCCAGAACATGCGCAGTACAAACAAAGGACACTGTACCTTTAAATGGATGCAGTGCTTGCGAGAACCAATTTGAAACGGATATGCTTAAGTGTAGTTGAGAAATAACTGATAACTGTTTCTCTGAGTGTATAAAATGCTGCTGTGTGTTAACTGAGGTGTGCTAGCTTAGGGGAATTACCACCTAGCACCCACCTCTCCGCAGAAATGAAATAAATGAGCAACGTCTCTCCTGAGTGTGTGACAACTTACTGCATACCAGGCCATGAATCTGCTTTTCAGGCAACAGTTACATAACTGGATTTTTACTGGATTTCAGATAGCAATGGAAATATATTGTTAATATTTGGGAGTTAGTTCTCTCTTACTATATTTTCTAAGCATATAATCAGCTTGGAGCTTGAGAAAGTTTGCAAAAAACCTAGGTTGGCCCTGTTAACTTTTGCACACAACTACTAGTTATTTGGCAGTTGTATCCATAGGGATAGGTTCTCACTGTGTGTTATGGCAAAAAGAAATTTTTCTTTATTTGCTTACAAATCACATGCGAACTAGACATGGAAACTTTTTTTTCTGATATGGCTGCATCTTAGAACCATTTTCCACATCTACAGATATTTTTCACAATGATGCTGAGACAACAGCAATAATTAGAATCTAATTTTTTCACCTTTCCGTTGTTTACGCATGCATTTTGGTGAGCAACTCTATGTCAGACATAAGCAATTCCTTTTAATAGGAGAGTTTCTGCAAGTTTTGCGAAATGGCTGTATGAGGGTGAAGCACCTTGTCTGCATTTACCCATGCTATTTTAATGGATTAATAGTTTGCTCTAAAAAATGCATAAAAATCTGAGGCAGGAAAAACCCCTGTATTTCACAGGCAGGCAACAGGGAAGCAAATTAAAAGCTATGATGCCTGCATTCACATATATATTAGGTAGAACTAAACAGACTACTGCTGGCCCACACAAGCTAGCGAGTGGGTCTGCTCAAAGGGACAAGCAGTCATGTCAAAGTAGGCCAGAAAACACCAGATACCCTCAGGCTAGGTTTTTTTTTTTGCCTTTGCCCCCCTTTTTAACCAAAGCAGACCTGTCCATCTTCAGACTCGGAGCACATACCGCGTACCATCATCCCTGGGAAAGCACCTGTCTCAGTGCTGCAATCCGGGATGTGCAGCCGCAGGAGAAACCAGTGCCCACAGCTCAGGCTTCCACCTTGGACCGAAGTTGCTGCCTGAGCCCGGGCTGACCAGAAAGGCTCCGAGACCACTGTGAAATAAAATGGGAGCATTGCGAGTTGGAAGCGTAGCTCAAGATGAGATATTCTTGAGCCTACAGGAAAAGCAATCGAATCAAACCCACTTTCAGTAAACACTTACTTGTAACTAAAAAAAAAGCTTTCCAGGGCAGGTCTCTACCTTACAGAGTAGCCGAGTTTACGCGGGTCAGCCTCACGTCAGAGGACGTGGACGCCAAAGCCGTGCCGGAGGGACCCCCTCCGGGCAAAGCCGGGGCGCCGGGGGCGGCGGGCCCCGGGGGGCCCCACG
>NW_009260410.1:1059356-1072622 GCF_000687185.1 Egretta garzetta
CCGCGAAAGGGAGGGCGGGTTGCTGCGGGGCGGCTGCCCAGCTCTCTGTCCGGCGGGCTGCGAGTTCATCGGGTAATTTTGGTGAAACAATAGCAGGTGCCCGTGCAAAAGGCACGTAGTGGGACTCAGTATCCCTCCAAGGGCGTGCTCTTTAAAAAAAGGAGAAAAAAAAAAAGTTTTGGAGATTTTCTACTGCTTCTTGTGCCAATTTATTTCTGCCCAGTCAGGGCCCCCGCGCCGCAGGGAGCTCGAGGCAGGCACAAGTATTGACTGGCAACGTGGCATTAACGATGCCACAGCTTCACCAACTAGTTAAAGCAGCCCTAATTAAAGATGACGTTTTAAAGAAGCCAGGTTGTTGTTAGTACACAATTACTGCATTTTTAGTGCATTGAACTATACTCAAAGCAAGATTTCCCAGAATGTCCTTCCAGTGCTCTGCTCACACATACCACATAATTCTCCTACCCTTTTGTTTCTAAAGAGTAACCTCTGTGTTTCCTAGCAAAGTAAACAGCCATAGTGGTTTTTTTTATAGTAAAGGTGTAGATATGTGGCTGTTTGCACTAATAGGTCTCCAGAACTGTTTTCAAAGATGATTTACAGTATTGCGTAACAAACATGTAAAAGCTGAGCTAACACTTAGGTCTTGTATATAATATGTTCAGTCTTAACTGGCATTAGCGCTACTTTTGTTTGTGTCTGTTACAGGTTTGGCTGGCTTGTAATTAGCATAATCATTTGCAAATGCAATGGAAGAGGGCAAGGCTGAAGATGTCCAGGGTATTCTGCGACTTAATGTGCGAGGATGTTTATACACAGCCAGGCACGAGTCTTTATGCCGCTTTAAGGATTCAATGCTAGCTTCTATGTTTAGTGGACGCTTTCCTCTAAAAGTGGATGAATCAGGTAAATGTGTTCAAGCTGTAAATACAACATTCTGCTCAGGGAGCTCTGTGGCAAATACATGTTTTTTTAGATATTTATGCATTTTATAGTATATCTCCTCCCAGTCTGCTGAGCATCAGTTAGCTTCTTTAATTCCAGGATGCAGAACAATTATATATGCATGACTTTAGACTTACTGGAATTCATCTGAATTCTACAAGACTACTCATGCTTCCAACATACATGTTTGTACAGTGCTTAGCCCTGCCTTGGCCCAGTCCAGACTGTGGCTTTGGAATGCAGTTCTTCAGTATGAATATGAAAATAGATAAAATTGATAAAAGTTGGCAGACTATTTGGCATTTAACTTGGATCCTGTTTATGACCCGCTGTATTCTGCAGAGGTATCTCACTTTCTCTGTTCATTAAATAAGGAGATTTGGGTCTAATCTTTATTTCAGAATACTCCAAATACCCAGTAAAGATTGCATTTTTCACCACCGTGGCCTGATATGAAAGCTTGAATGAAACTGTTCATGGGTCACTTGTTTGTGACTTGGAAATCCTGCCAAAGTATGTCCAGTTAAAGATATGATGGATAGAGAATAGTAATTCCTTGTTATGCACTTTTGACTGTTTAAAATACCTGAAATGTTCAGCATTTTTATGGGCAGGGCTTTGCTGCCACCTTTCAGTTGCAGTGAACAGCCTATTGTATACAGCTGTGTATAGTTTGGTCAGTTTCCATAGTGGTCCTTGAGCTCAGCAGGCAATGGAGAAAAAAAGAAACAAAAAATACTGTAAAACTGGAGCAATATTCAGGGAAGGTTAGACTAGATGTGGACTGGAGCTGATGCTACTTTTAACTCTTTTAAATTGCCTAGATCTGAAATGGAGAAAATCTCTGCAATAGTGAGAAAAGATGTACCTCCAGTTAGAAACAGGAATGCGTCTAGAATTAGATTTTAGAATTTTAAGTGGAGTGCAGTACAGCTGAGGTTGTATATTGATTAGTGATTTCACTGAAATTCCAAATTTCCTGCGCTAGGAATTTTATCTTCAAATAACAAATATTCCAGGGAAACAAAATAGTAGTTTTAAAAGAATAGAGAAAGTATACTTACTCCTTCTAAGTAAGTAAAACTAGTACAGAAGTTCTATATAAAGGCTTTACTTGATGATTTGGTAGAATGTGACAAGTCTGTCTTTGCTTGCTGGAAGCAGTATTTTAAATAATTTTATTTATGTTTTCAGGAGCATGTCTAATTGATCGAGATGGAAGCCTGTTTAAATATCTCCTGGATTATCTGCATGGAGAAGTTCGGATTCCTGAAGATGAACAAATTCGAATTGCACTGCAGGAGGAAGCAGATTATTTTGGCATCCCTTATCCATACAGTCTGTCTGACCATTTGGCCAATGAAATGGAGATGCATTCTTTAAGGTCAAATGTAGAGCTTAAAAAGGTCTTGACATTTCTTACTTTTTTAAAGATGTACTCTCTAATCCACACCATTCATTAGCATCAGATACTACAACTACAGAATATGCAAGTTAGCACTTCCTAATCAGCACGTTAATCACGTAAATTCAAAGTTTTAGGTTAAGAAATCCTAGAGTTGATAATGCAGTGATAGTAGTTAAGGAGATCAGCTTTTCCCATCATTGCAATAGAACAGCAGTTTAAATTTGACTCTGGTTTACATGCAAATCTGCTGTAAAACTTGCATAACAGGGATGACATAGTTTAGTTCTCTATTTGGCTCCAAATTGTACTTGAGATCAGATTTTTATCCCTTCAATATGTTTGGGGTTTTTTTTTCAGTTTCACAAGTTCATCCTAAAACTTGAAAGATAAAATGTACTTTACCATTTCTTTAGAACAAGAAAGGAGAAAAGAAAATTAATATATTATTTAAAATCCTAAGGTTTGTCTGTTTCAGCGTATTGTAACTTAAAAGCTCATTCTAATTAACTGATCGGAAATTAACTCATATTGCCAGGTGTGGTTGTGTTAGTCCTCACAGTCATCGATGTTCTCTTATTTCACAGTCTCCCTTATTCGTTTCCTTTTGAAAAGCATAAAACATTTCCAGGCCTTTCCATTTCTCTTCATATTAGGGATTTGCTGTGCCTTTAAGTATTTCTGTTGCCTTTCTGTGAATTTTTCCTAGTTTTACAATATTGTCTGTTAATACCAGATGAGAAATACTGCACACATTATTCTAGATAAACTACATCCTTGATTTACATAAAGGAGCTCACCAGTACAGTTAAGAAAACTTAAATATGAAAGCTTATTCAACTAGAAATATTGTATTCTTAGCAGTATTTTGTATTTTGCTTTCTCTGTTTTTTCCAGGCTTTGCTAGATTTCTGTGATTCTTATGATTTAGTTTGTACCAAGCCTACAGTCTGGGTCCTGCACTATCTCAACACTTCTGGAGCAAGCTGTGAAAGTAAAATTATTGGTGTGTATGCCACAAGAGCTGATGGGACTGATGCCATTAATAAGGAGCTAGGAACGAAAATTCATAGTAAAAGCATTTACAAAAGGTAAGACAACTGTCAAACACATGAAAGCACTATGAAGTGAGAATGAACACTCACATATTATAATAATACCTAAATATTATTATATGTAGCATAATATAGCATTAATGTACTATACATCTGTGGAAGGAATCAGATTCTTTCCAGCTTTGAAAACAGCTGGCTAATACAATGGTCACATTAAACAAATAAGTAAGATAAAAAGTAAGCATGGAGTACAAGAGCTTGGGAGAGTCCACAAAAGGTGGCTAGCATGCAGTTGCTATAAGTTCTCATGATGTTTTACTTGCTATTTTTAAAATGTCTCAACCATTTAAAATTACTTTCTAATTTAGGACGATATTTACACTAAATACAGTGAATGAATCCTCATCTAGAAGAAGTTCCAGAAATATTCACAAAGTTGGTTGTGATTCATGTAGTTGTATTTTGCAGTCTTCTAAGACAGCTGAAAGAAATATTTAACACCAAAAAGAACTGAAGATGAAAGGAAATGGTTTTCATTCTTTAAAGGGCATATGCATCTCTACTACACTATTAAGATACGTTTATGACAGTAATTATAAGTTATTGGTAGACTTGTACTTCTGAGTGCCTGGAAGAAATTTGTCTTTCTTTTGGTCCCACAGCACAGTGTCAGAAATGTACTTCACTGTGTACCTTTTGAAACTTGACTAAGATAGAGCTTTTGATGTTTCATCATCTTTGTAAGGTATTAAGATGCTTATTTTCCTAAACTGAGGCCAGGAACATTAATATTTATTCCAAGAGTATTTGGACACATAGTACCGGGTGTCTGTCCTCCTACTGTGTTTTCCCTTTGAATAAATTACTGATATTTAGAAGAGTAGATTTTATACCATTAATTGTGTAATTACTCTTTTATGAATATTGATTATTCCATGAATACTCATTTTTAGCAATAGGTGTTCACAGGCATGCAGATCATAGGAGGATGGGCATTTGAAACCTCTTGTACAAATGAAAATGAAATTTAACATTTTTTTTTCTACTTTACAAAACATTTACTGTTAAGTCCTTATAGTTAGGATTTGATATGACACATTTCATCAGTGGTATATTTTTAAGGACTTAGCTAGATCTACCACATAACTGTTAACTTTAAAACAATATTTCTAGAGAAGCTGGAAATAACGTCCAATACATCTGGAGCTATTACTCAGTAACTGAGTTGAAAAAGATGATGGATGCTTTTGATGCCTGGGAAGGGAGAGGTAAAGTATGAATTTTTTTTTCTTTTATTTCAGTAGTACTACTTTTTTACAGAAAAATAAGAAAAATATTTGCCTATTAACTATGATAAAAACTCTGCATACATTTTCGCTCATTCAGTAAGTAATGTGTTGTAAAATATCCCATAGTAGTGGCTATTTGGAAAAAAAAGAGTCTTAAGGGATGTTTAACAAGGTGACATGAGCTGACATGAATGACGAGATGTAGCGAGAGCCACCACATGCAAGGGGTGATAGCCTGCTAGCATTGGGCACTGGTGGAAGCCCTAGAAGCACTCTGGCTGTAAGCAACGCTCGTGTCGGCGTAGTTTCAAAGCTGAAATTCCTTCAAAGCTGGCATTCATTTAGTCAGGTGTATATGCACATAGTATTGACTATGTTCTCTCAGCTCATCAGTACAACATCCCTTTGAAATGCAGGTGTCAGCTACTGGAGAGTGCCTCAGGAGCTGATTGAATGCTGGACTCTTGAAGAACGCCCTTTGAAAGGCAGTTTGCATCATATGCCTCCAGTTCATAAAAGGTATGCTGATTTGCATAGGTGGCTTAAAATAAAGCAGAAATACAGCACAGTCTTTTTTTTTTTTTTTTTTTTTTTTTAATGATTTCAGGTTCTTTGAATAGCTATGGATGTTGAGTTTTCTCTGGTTTTTTTCTATTTACATTTTTGTAAGATGTCTTATAATCAGAGAGCTTAATTGCGGAACTGAACTTGTTAGAAACAAATTACGTTTTTTAGGCTGTTGAAACTCTTCTCTATTCTACTTCTTCAGCCTTTAAAACATCATGTTAGTGTGGGAAGGAGTAATTTCAAAAAGTAGAGAGTAGTATGAGTTAAATGGACTGCTAAAAAGAAATTTAACTGGAAACTTTAAACAGTTAACTGATTCTCACATATGTGAGATGCCTTCTTTTTAGAAGGAATTTCTAGAACGTCTTCTTTGCAGTTTTATGGTGATACTTTTGACTACACCTCCATTCTCAATACATGACCTAAAAGCAGCCTTTGCAGGTGCAGCTACACACTCGATCTGAGCCATGCTACAGCCACTTTGCTGCTAGATAGGAGAAAAGGATCCTGCTGACCTTCCTTGTTCCTGGTCACACTGTCATTTCAGCAGCAGCCACAGAGCCATATCAGCACAATGATCCAACTGAAAACTCCTATCTCCCCATCCTCCCTCTTTTTTCTTTTTGGATACTGCATTCTTTGCTTTCCATAGCTCAAATGGGAAGGACTGTGATCGTTTGATCCCTGGATTGCCAAACAGCCTACATATATTCCTGAATGCTACTACCGCTGCCTGTTTTATCTCCCATCTCTCTGCTTTGATTTGTCTTCTCTATTATTCTGCACCCTCAAAACAGCTACGTTCAGGTTTTAGCTAAAACTCCTGGTGTACCACAGTGCTCCCGGTGAGACTGTATACTGGCTTGAAGTATTGTAAATGAACCTTGTTACCGATATTTTACCTGTACTTCATTGCTACTATTAAAGCACCAAATCTTTGAATGTTTAAGCTTTCCTTTTTGTTCTGGTGGTTCTTTTGACCTATGATGTACAGACATTGAGGATACATTCTCACCTTATGGCTCTGAGGAAAACCTCCCTGGACTCATTATAAGTACCAAGTTATTTGCAGGCTTTCTGTTTGAACATTGTCACCATTATACCAGTTTTTTAAGAGCAATAATAAGAAATATTACTTTCAGATATTGTTTATTCTTTTGGTATGAATCCCTGTGGCATTTCACAGCTCTTCTAAAATCCAAAATGCAAGTACCCTGAAGAATATCAGTGCTTTTGTAGTGTATCTGTCTTTTAAGTTGTTCTTCAGGGGCGCTCTCAGTTCATGGCCTGTTTACAGTGCTGACCCACCAGCTAAATGTTTCTTTATTCCTGACAAACAGGTCAGTTAAAGCTACAGCTTTTCTTTGTCAGCTCAAAATCTAGATATAATCCAGTTCTTCTTTCTCTTACTACTAGATTTAAGTAGCTTTACCCCATGTAGGAACCAGCAATGGAGCCACAGTTTGATACCTTGTCCTGGTTTCGGCTGGGATAGAGTTAATTTTCTTCCTAGTAGCTGGCATAGTGCTGTGTTTTGGATTTAGTACAAAAAGAATGTTGATAACACCCTGATGTTTTAGTTGTTGCTAAGCAGTGCTTACACTGGTCAAGGACTTTTCAGCTTCCCCTGCTCTGCCAGGTGCACAAGAAGCTGGGAGGGGGCACAGCCAGGAGAGCTGACCCCAACTGGCCAAAGGGGTATTCCATACCATATGATGTCATGCTCAGTATATAAACTGGGGGGAGTTGGCTGGGGGACAGTGATCGCTGCTTGGGAACTGGCTGGGCATCTGTTGGCGAGTGGTGAGCAATTGCATTGTGTATCACTTGCTTTGTATATTCTTTGATCAGTAGTACTATTTTCTCTTCTTGTGCTGTCCTGTTAAACTGTCTTTATTTCAACCCACGGGTTTTACTTTCTGATTCTTTCCCCCATCCCGCCAAGGGGGAGGGTGAGTGAGTGGCTTAGTTGCCAACTGGAGTTAAACCACCACACAGCTTTTGTTTCAATTAATTTTTAAATGCATTGTTAATATTCTCTGAGTTAATCATCCCTCTGACATGGCCTGATCTAGCTTTTGTTTTGTTGGGTTTCAGGTTTTCTAATGTTCCATTCAGCTGTTTTAGTGTGACCTCACTTTCTATGGCATCATTTATTATTTCCTTGAGGAATTAAAATCTTCTAGGTGTCTGTCCATTTTTCTTTGCCAACACTGAGAAACAGCATTTTTACTATACTTTAAAAATGCTGTCTATCCCTACCAATTAGAGTTGCCATGAGACTCCATAGGCTTTCTTACACAGGTTCTTTTTTTTAGACATTTTTTCTTGAAAGATTATCCGTAATCATTTGTATTGAGAAGAAATGGGTGAGTGAGAAAGAAGCAATATTTTTCTTCTTTTTTCAAATTACCTAGTGTGGAACTCTACATTTTGTGCTTATGTGCAGTTGGGTCTTACATTTTTGTACATAACTTAAACCACATCAGACTAGCATTTAGTGGATTTAGTACCTGATGGAATCTATAGCATTTTAATATTTTCATTCTGTATCTCCTCCAGCCTTCTCTTTTGTTGATTTTCACTTAGCAGTTTGTGCACTGCATCTCTTACAATTTTTTATGTGTAATATTACTTACACAGCTGGAAGAGGTTGATGGTACTATTCATATAAAGGCAAGCCTGATTGCAGTGATGAACAGTTGAGAACTGTAAATGATATTGTAACAAGCAAAAATTAAAAGAACTTCAGATTTGTGGATGGCTGTCACATTGTCTAGTTTGGAATGATGTTATAAAAAGAGTAATTTATGTACATAGTTTGTTTCTTTAATTGAAATTCTTTGTTTTACAGGCGATTAATTGACTTTACTGGAGAGGAAGACTATTTACTGTGTAAAGCGGGTCCCAAGCCAATTAGATTCTCGGGTCCCTCAACAAGTACCCATATCAAAGTCAAGAATTCAGCTTCATTAAAGGTAGCTGCTTGCAATGCTTCACGTTCTGCAGTGACTCTTAAGCGACCCAATAATGAAAGTTTGACACTACACAAAGTGGCTTCTGAAACTGTATCTGCACCGCGCCCATCGGTGCCCAGCAGTTCCCAGGCGCCCTGCGGAGGGCAGAGTGCTGACAGTGGGACACCATGCCAAATGACGTTCCAGATCACAGCGCCTAGGAAGCCCGTAAGCAACCGAGTAGTAAAGCTGAAGCGAACTCCACTTTTTCTTGTGGCACCATCTCAGCCATCTTCTTCTGTATCCAGTAAAACAAGTGCTGCTGTTGAAATTCCTACTACTTCTATGGTACTAAACAAGAAAGAACCAGCCGCATTAGAGAGTATTAAGCTTAAGAATGATGAAGTGGATGGATAATGTTTGTCTCTGCCTGATACACTGGATGGCTTTGCATCATCTGGTCAAAGAAGAGATCGTCATCTCACATGGTCATTTACTCAAAAGATGAGGTAGAAAATTATGATTTAAAAGTTTGTGAAAAGCATAGGGAGAAATTGTTTTAAATGACCACTGAAGTGTGTTTTCTGCTTTATTTCCAAATATTTTTTAGACGTTGGGATGGGAGGAAGAGAAATGGATTAAAAAAACCCCTCAAACACAGAGCATGTGCAGTCTAATGCTACAGTATCTCACACTGGTATTTCTGTCAGGCTGTACTAGGACAACTGACCTTTTTAAAAGGAGTGCTTGCATAGCATAGAAGACCTCTTTATCAACTTTAGCTATAGTTAACTAGAGTTAATTTCCTTAATTTGTATCTTTGAAGTAGGGAAAAATAGATAACAGTAAGTAACTTTTATTGGAGAAAAGTTTGCCACAAGTGTGTGACATACTGAGTACTGTGAGGATTCCAGAAGTTGAAGGCACTTACTGGTGCTTCTGGTGAGGAGAAGTCACCATTTTGTTATTAACAACAAGGAAAGGGACGGCCTTTGCTTGTACACAGTAAGAAAATTCAGAAATACAGGAAAGGAAGAAACACACCTAGGGAGTAACAAGGCAATTTTTTCCATAGACCTGAGACACTGAGACTTCCCTAACACGGTGTGATCTGCCGCTGGGGTGAGGCTGCTGCAGGCAGCCAGTGCAGCCATGGCATTTTGTATCGCCCCACTGTGGGGTGCATTTTCTGCAGCTGCAGGGAACCTCGCAGGTCTGACTTAGAGCTGACCTTCCTGTATCCTTCTGCAGGTCCTTTCAAATGAGGAGGGGACAACCTTAACTTTTGGGCAGCAAAGCAGTGCTAACAGAGGTGCCCTGGTTTGACAGAAGAGAAAAGAACCCCTCCTTGTCCTAGAGCAGGACAGAGGACACCTTCTTGTACCAGGGTAAATTTTGAGTGATGATACTGAAGAGCTGCTGTATGTTTCTGTCAGCAGAAGAAAGCTAAATTTGGCTGACTAATTTTAAAAAGCCCTTTTGGTTGTTGAAATCAGTGAACAAACCTGGCTGTTTTGTGCCCTTGCTTGCTTACAGTTGGGTGCTGGGCTTTTGTTGGTTTTGCTACTGCTTTTGCTTTTGCAGCACAGTAAATACAGCTGTCCCTACATGTTGAGAAGTCCTATCAGATTCCCAAACTGCAATGTTCTTAATATTTCTGAGACTATTAGAATTACAGAAGGGTTAGTGGTTTTGTTTTCTAGCTCATTTAGAAGCGGTCACATTTTCAGGCTTTTCTCCTGACCACAAGGACTTGAAACATCATTTGCACAAGTAAAAAACCCAAATTTTAATGTACTAACATTTTTTTACACTTTGTATTTTTCACTTTGCCATGAACAGTAGTCACTGTAAAGGTGTACAGTACTGTCATTTTCTGCTATTGGTGTGTCTATTGAAGACCAGTTTACCTTTAGAATCTTTAAGCTAGTGGTTTTTCTTAAACCTAACGAGCAACAATCCCAAAGCTCTTCCTATCCCAACAAAAAAAGTTTCACTGAAGAAAGGACAAGGCAAAAATTATGGAAATATACTAATATAATGTAATGTCCTATTCTTTGAGCATGAGATTCATCATTGAGACTAAGTTTGTGAAATTTATTTTTCATAATAATCTGACTGAAAAGCAGTTTTTAATATTCATCTGCTGTGTGACTTTTACTTCACTATTTATTGAACAGCTGAGCACTTTATCATGCACTTTAAATCTTTTCACAATGCTTCCTAAAGTAGCTTTCCTTCCTCTTCAACTTTTGATGAATTCAGAAGGCTTCTATAAACAGAATCATAGAATCATTTAGTTCGGAAAAGACCCTTAAGATCATCCAGTCCAACTGGCACTAAAGCTCACAAAAAGTATGGATTTTTGCATGTGTACAAGAAAAAAGCTTTAAGAATAATCCTACAGGACTTTCTGAGTTTGCACTAGCTCAGAGTTCATTTAATTATTCTGGTAGCACAGTATTTTTCGAATAACAGTCATGTCATTTGCATTACAGTGGCTGTAATGAGTCTTCTCTTTGTCCTAGACATACTGGCTTGTGGTTAAAAGAAAAAAAAACAAAAGAGAACTCCCTTGAATTTCAATAGATGAAACGGGAATGTGGCTGTGGTGGGGAGGTAGAGCAAGATTAATCATTTTTTGAGGGACTTGATTCTATTTATATATTTATAATTGGATGAGGTGCAAACATGACCTGTTAACTCTTACGAGTAGGCACTTCTGGCATGATTTTTCATACCTATGAATCTCACTAAGTTTCTCTTAACTGATGGACTGATATTAAACAGTTTTATGATCACTGAATAGCATTGACCTTCATGGTGACTTTCACTATAAAAATAGCTTTGCCTTTATCTACCCAGAGCCTTTTAAAATGTGAAAGTAAAATAGAATTCCATCTCCTCTCTGGGAGGCCAGTAGCCGAAAACAAATGAAATCTGTCAGTCTAAGGAAGAGTCATCCCTTAACCTGGCTAACAGATTTGTGTTTTTTGAGGCCTGGAGCAAGGAGCAGAAATTCTGCAAGTCGGAGTTTCCCACAGGTTGAAACGTCCTCAAAACTGTATGTTCCCAAGTTTCTTGAAAGTCTGCAGTTTTCTCAATATTTCACTTGCCTAACTCACCTAACAAAGTACCAGCTGCTGCTGCATTTGCACTGATAAGCTGTGATACACCGTACGTACGTACCCGATAGTTTGACTGGGGGAACTCCTAAAGGTGAGCGACGGTTGTATAGCTGGGGTTAGATGCATTGTCAAGTGGTGTGACAATGGTTTACTTTGAATCTTTGTAAAATTATCATTCGTTACATAAGAGATCATGTTCAGAAAAGACCATGTTCAGAAAGTTACTCCGATTTAGTAATCTAATGATCACTAGTATCTAATAGCTGCACTCTAAAGGCTGACATCTGTGTCACCAGTGCTGTTTGATGCATTAGATTTTTTCTTACAAATGCTGTCAGTTTTCCAGTTGTCTAGTTCTCACTTTCACACTACTGTCTTTCCAAACCATCGATGATACGGCATCATATGGGTTAAGGAGACAAGAAAAATACGATTCCAAGTTAAATTTCTAGAAAATTACTCCTCTGTGCTTACCCATGGGCTTGTGATGCAGAGGGCCTATTATCACCAAGATGTGATTCAAACAGATGTAATTCTATCTGTACACTTCAGAGTATGGAGAAGTCATTTGTACTTGATGTAAGCAAGCAGACATTATTTCATGTGATAGGCACGTGTTACCACTGATCCTCAGGGAGAGTTTTCATCAGGCTTGTTTTTCGTTGAAGAGCCATGGAAATACCAAAACTACCTCTTTTTTCCTTTCAAACTGTTTCAGTTATTTCCTTACCAGTTCTTCCACAGCAGAAAAGTGCTCTAAACTGGTTTACATTAAATTGCTTAGATAATAAATACTATGTAGTTCAAAAAATACTAACATTATCCAGGAGTAAGCAGATTTTATCTACTTAATTCTTCCCAATCCATGAAGGACAAATTTTCACCTGGTAAAAACAGGAGGTCAGTTGTGCCATCAAAAACTTGGGAGTGAAGCTGTTAGTCCCTTAGCTGTAGTTACAGAGTCAAAGTGTGGTTAGAAGTAAAACCCTGTGGTAATAAAGCACCACAAAAATCTAGATTCCTTTTGGGCAACAGCTTTTAATAAAAGATATTAAGCAGTAGAAACAGGTCGGGCTGATGTTACAGACCTTTGCTGCTTTCTGAGTTTTTTGAGGTATCTCTTCTAAAAGAATTTTCTTCTTGCCAAAAAAATCTGGTTGTTTATACCAGAATGGATCACTCTTGTCTGAAAACCACTGATCATGGGATCACGTGATCAGCTGTGTAACGTGCCCAGAGTTTGCATCAAGGATTTGGCCCTTTTCAAAGTTGCCCCTTTCCTACATCCATCTCTCTCTCTCTCTTCACTCATTCTAGTCTCTGGTACAACACACATGAACATTTTAGTACAGTTTGTTTTAGTAGTTTGCCATAATAAAATAGCTGTATTGTTTCAATTTCTGGCAAATTTCTGTTATATCCCCTCAGGTGGGTAATTGGCAGTGGTACTGGAACTTGACACCTCTGGATCCCTTGGTGCCTCTGCTGGAGTCACAAGTATATGAACAGGAAGGATGTAGCTGATTTATAAAATCCTGATGTAGCCCAGTCACTACATGGGGGAACAGACTCCCAGTAAGAACTGCCATTCGTACAAGCTCAGACCAGGTGTTACCCTACAACAGCAGGGCCCAGGACAGTGCTACAAGATCAACGTTTCCCTTCTAGAATTATTAGTTTCTCTTTCAGGGTGACATTTTCAAACACATTAAATGATTTTTTTTTAACTTTTTTTTCCAAACACACCTAAATAATACAAGTTTTCCAAATTGCTTGGCTGTGTTAAGTGACTTTCTCTCTTTAGTTTTCCAACTGTGTAATTGGTCCTTTATTTTGCCGAGTTCTGCCCTTACTCTGAATTTAATCTTACACAGAAGATAAACAGATCCAACCTGCTTTAAAATACTGCCCTTTAAG
>NW_009260410.1:1072648-1089089 GCF_000687185.1 Egretta garzetta
ACAAAGTGCAGTGGGAATTCAATGTTTGTGTTTGAGGGATGCCAAACAGATGTATTTGCTTTGCAAATTGAGGGCGCTTTTTAAAAAAAGAAGGCTGGCCTGAAAGTCAAGCCTTGTCCTGCCCTTAATTCCCTCACTGACCCCCTGTACAAATCCTTCATGTTAAAAGGAATATCACACATAGCTAGCTCTGTAGTTAGAAGATAAAAAAAAAAAAAGAGTTCTGTTGAAGATGGGCCCAAGAGCATCCAATTACTTATAAGTATTGTGAACAGTAAAACACTCCTAGAAATTGGCAGATATAATCCCAAGCACACAGAGACACCAGAAATGAAAGATGAAGAGATACCATTCTGACACAGCTACACTTCAGAGCACAGCCATGTAACGTAGTTAAACTGCGTATTGCAATACGAACCCACGGTTGGTGCGCCAAGACTGAGGTCAGTGTTCCCAGAATCAGCCCACTCCCCAGCCCAACCAAAGCCACACTTGCATCTCTCATCACAGAAAATGTGTTTGCATCACAGTCTGAAGAGAAATGCTGTTTCTCACCTGTTAGTCCTGGGCCTGTCACATACTGACCCTCCGGTACATCCAAGGTTAGCTAGTACTGAAGAGCGCAAGGTGGTCCTGTTGTGCTGAGTTACAGCTGATGTTACAGGGTTTATTTATTTGCAGAAACCTGCTTGTGAGAAACTGACTTACAGAATAAAATAACTTTCAATAATCCTGTCAAGTGGAGAAGCTATAAAAGAGGGAGTAAAAGTCATTATAGATGTTAGATTTTGGGTTTTTTTAGGAGGGATTACAGGAAGAGTAATATATACAGAATAAATAAATAATAAGTAATAGATATAAAGAATAAATAAATTTCACCAATTGGGTAAGGACAATATAATAAGATTCTTGTGTAATATCTGCATGGAAATTACAACTGCATCTCTTACAGCGAGGTTACAGGTGAAACTGTAAGGCAGCAGATAAATTTTGAAAAGCTACCTATCTGATGGGTGTGCACAACACAGATTCTGGAATTTCAGTTCCATTTACTCCAAACATTCAGCTTAAAAGCACGATAGGTAATCAACTAGGATAGAAGCACTGCTTGCAATGCTAAAAAAGCCAGTGTTTACCTATGCATGTTTATTTTTCTTTCACCACTCTTCCAGATGAAGATGAGTTATTTGCCTTTTAGAATCAGGTTTTACCAATATTCATATGTTGAAAACTGTACACAGATACAAAGAGAAATAAAAATAATCAAAATCACCCATAAGGAAGGCACCTCACCCTACACTTTGAGGTTATTTTTCAAGGGCCACAGAGGACAAGTGAACCGGTCAGTACTAAGGAAGTGTCCAGTCAGCTAACAGAAATGAGGCAGAGGAAACTGGTAAAAAGCAATAGCAACCAATAACCTAGGAATAAACTTTTAAAGATAAAGTGTCCTGCTCTTACTGACCTCTGTAAGCGACCTTTTACCCCTTTCTTATTCTGACACTTAGGCCAGTAGTTCACTTGATGCCAGGTCTGGATTCTGACACCTTACTATGTTAAAAAGTAACTTATATTAAAAGGATGTCCAGGGTGGAGGCGGCTCTCATGGGAAGGTTCTGTTCCGTGCGCTCGTGGCATTAGAATCTAGCTAAACGAAAAAGCCTTGTCCAATCCAAACTGGCTGAAAACTTCCCACTGATACCAGTTGAATTAAGCAAACAGTTTGGATAAGATCACCAAGGTTAGGCACTGCAAAGCAGCAAACACCAGAATATTTTAGAAAGAAGGTTTTAATTTTGTTGAAGAAACAGGTTTTCTGAAATACAGAATTGGAACATTAAGACTAAGTAAGATTTTTATTTCAATAGAAAACTCAGAAGGATGTAGTATCTGCTCAAATATGTACCTCCACATTCTGCTGCATGTTGCCGTAACAAATTTATTAATCATAGCTCTCGTCATGGACAGATGGTTCCTACAGCAAAAATATAGAAAAATAATTTGGATTCAAGTCTAGAACACCTGCAACTTTTCATATGCAAAAAAATA
The DNA here is from genome assembly GCF_000687185.1 of Egretta garzetta. NCBI lineage: Eukaryota > Metazoa > Chordata > Aves > Pelecaniformes > Ardeidae > Egretta > Egretta garzetta. Next base: position 1,074,698 of record NW_009260410.1, read on the forward strand.
AATCCAACTAGTCATAGAAAAGTGGCTGATAAGGATGGTGAATAGGGCTGTGCATCTGAATAGCCATGACTATATACATTCCAAACTTAAGAAATGAGCATTTTTCCTCAGCTTCATAAAAATAGTTTGTCAATGAAAAATACCAATATGTAATACATTTAATACAATTTATACTTGAATTTAAAGATCTCAGATTATGGAATAATAAGCTAAAATCAAATGTACTGCTTTTTCAAATATTCTTGTATATAACAATACTCTCTGTGTATACAGTGTGCATGCATATACGTGTACACACGCACAGAAAGAAAGAGGTGTATAGAGATTTGCTGAAAAATTCTACAGGATTATTTGATTTCATTGCAGACCACAGCATACAGACTTCCTGGGATCCTTCTAACACAGGCTGCTCTAAAAACAATAATGTTGACTGGTATAACCACATATCTACAACAGGTTTTTGCTATTATGAACTTAATTATAAATTTATTTTTCCAATCTAGATTTCATTTTTCTAAAAAGTAAATGCTGCTTTGGTAAGGTTCTGTATTGTCATGACAAAATAACAACATATTGGGCAAAGCCTTGAAAGTGTGAATTAATTTTGATAATTAGTAATAAAGATACCAACAAGTTTTAAGCAGCAACAGATTTAAAATGACTATGTTCTGACTTATTTTGCTTCACCAACAAGCATCTCGAGCAAGAAACTAAAATGAAGAGATTAAATTTCTCTGCCTGCTGTCACCGTGACTTTTTAAGCCACCAAAGTCACAGCTGGCACTGAAAGAACAGTGGCATCAGCAGAGACCTCCATCCTTGTAGGACATAAATTGCATTGCGACACCCTGCCAACACTGCCTTGGAAAGGCCTGTCTGGTGTATGATGCTTTCGTCGGGTCTTTTCCGAATGTGTCGGATTCTCTGTGGTCCTTGTAGTTGTGGACTGCTCTTGATTTTTCATAGCTCCTTTATTTTTAGATCTGAAGCTGTTGTGCTGCTGTCTTCTGTGTTGCTCTTTATATTATTTTGATCTCCCTCATTACTGGCACCTTGTGACTTAAGAGATCCATTGAGCCGGATGTTTTGGTGCTGTGGGTTGAATCTTCGTCTCTGGCTAGAAGGCCCATTCTACCCAGAAAGAAATTGGATAACTGTTAGGTAATCTGAATCCTTCCAACAGGACAAGAAATACAGCAATCAGAATTAACAAAAGTTGCAGAATAGAATTTTCAGTGTAACTAGGAGAGGGAAAACACTATACTGTTTTGATTGTTGCTGGAGATCTCTATTTCTAACACTTAAAAACTGAACTATGAGTAACATGCTACATCAAGTAGCCTGGAAATAGAGATGGCAGGTTCACCACTGATGCCAAATTAAAATCTGCCATGATTCAACAGAATACAGAAAAGACATCTCAACAGCAGCAGTTAAGAAGCACTGAAGAACTTGATACTGACTGATTTTTTTTTCCAAAATCATGAAAATACCCTTTCTAGTAAAGTATTGTGTAAATACTACAGTAAGGACTGCAGGAAGAGCAGAAATTCACACGTAAATTGAAGTCAAGTTAAGAATCCACATGGTGGGAGAGATGTTCATTGTGATCTCTCGCTCAGAGGAAGCTTTGATCCTCAGTGGGAAGTGGCTGAATTGCTTTATCTGCATGACTGCCGGGGCAGCTGATTCCATACATGCACTAACATCATGTAATGCTCCTATGTTTCCCTTCAGGCACCTACTTGAGCCTAAAATCCTTCTGGGGACAAAATTCAGACCAACTTCAGTGGCAGCTTTACCTAAGCACAACAGTACAAGGACATTCAAAGGTGCTCTTATAATGAAATATCTACCAATATAGCACAATGCTATAAGCTGTATTATACAGCTTCTGAAATAATATGCTTCTAAACCTGGCAGGATTCCACTTTCAAAGTCTATCTAACAAGCATGCTTCAATAGCGCACACCAACTGATCATTTGTCAAGGATCAGGAATAAATGTTTCTCCATTGTAGCATGTAGGGCAATTAGGTCTTATGGAGGGGCTTTCTCTTTCAGTCTATTAACTGCCACTAGTCATTTCTGAACACCAGACAGCTGTCTTTGCTGGTATGGCATTTCTGGTATGTCCACCTTGTGTGTTCACACAGCCTTGAAAATGAAGCTGGAAAATACATATTTGCATATTTTAAAAAAATTATTAATTAAATATACAGACTGCAAACCAGTATTTGATTTTGTATTAACAACTTTCAGTGCTGCATATTTTTCTGAAATTTTAGAAGTAATTTAGTTTACTTCATAACTGGTTTCTTACCTGCTTATTTGTTGGGATTCCTTGGGAAGAAGATTCTGTAGGACTGGAAGAAAGATGACTTTGTACTTTAGGGCTGGCTGGTTTATTATCAAAGTTCTTGGCATTACTAGAGGACTTGCGTGTGTGCGTATTTTGCTTGCCAGTTGTTGCATGTGAGGCCATTGAAGACAGCACTGAACTACATGGTGTTCTTGAGGAATAGTTGTTCTTTGGGTGAGAAACTATAAAAAAAAAGTATTCTGTGTTATCAGTTAAATGATCAACATCTAAACATAAGGCTATATTCTTACCCTGCTCACAGTTAATTTTGGTCGCATCGTTCCAGCCTTACTCTAAATAATGAAGTAAGCTAGATAACTAGGGTTGGAATTAGGCCACAGCATTTTACTTCTGTGGAACTGCCTCATCGTGAAGCTCTGGAGACGAAAGGGCCAATGTGGTGGAACTGCGCTAAAATTGGAAGAAGCCTGGCAGAAGGCTAGGCTTTGGTCATCCAAGAAAACTTTTCAAAATTTGTGGCACCTACTGGTTTACCTGAGAACTTTTAACCAGTTGAACTGAACATGCGCTGTCAGGACTGCCCCATGCACTGCTGTCCTATCAATAATGCTCCCAACGTGAGTCTTCAGGCAACAAAGGAAGAGACACGGGAAGGAAGCGAGTGGTATGCCAGTAACGCTCTTGACTGCTAGAGGTCAAAGGAAGTTGTGCCTGCAGACACCACAGACTAAATTTGATTCCAAACTATTCTTTGATCATCGAAGGCTGAAGAGGCTGATGTTTGCTGTCTATATATGTACTAGCTACAAAACAGGTAACAGCTGTGAAAGCTTCCTTAGTATGTCTAAATATTTTTTAAGAAGAAGAAAAAAAGAAAGGCTAGTGCCTGTTGCTCATTCCTCTCTAAGGAGATGGTTAACAAAGGTTCTTATGTACCATGGATACCTACAAAAACTGGAATTGAATGCAATGCATTAATCCACTTCATGCAGATCCTGGCAGTGAGCACCATCAGGAACCACTACTGCTCATCTCAGTGTATTCCTGCTCCCTACTTCTTAGTATTCTGAGACCGCCTGACTTCTTACCCGCTTCCATGCCTGGATGTATAGTGCAACAAACAAATCCTTGATTTCTACCTCTCTGCATTTCCACAAGCTCTTCAAGCTGCCTACTTCTGTGCAATGGCCCTTAACCAGTCTCAAAGAGGACTCTCAGGCTATTGAAGTAAAGTTCTTGATCTTAATTTGCTGTTCTGATTTTTCTGATTATGGAATTTTCCTCTTTCTTTCTGGTACAGATGACAAACCAGAGGCTCACTTCAGTGAGACACCTGTTGTTTTATCTAAGAGGTACTTCTGTTTTTCCACTTTTAGTACAGAGGAAAAAGATGCGGAATAATTTTAGCAACTGAGCATCATCTGTTAAGTTTTTTGAGGCTCTTACTTTTGCCAACATTAGCTATTTCTCCCACTAGGTGTCCTCTTCAGAAAAACAATGCAATGATTTGCACAATGAACTGGATTTTCTGTCCTAAGTTCAGTGAGGCTGTCTGTCACTGAATTCCACTGTCTAAAATAAGACTGCTGCACATGGAAGCCCACATAAAAATCCAGATGCTTGTCATAAAAATATATTTTTAGCAAAAAAGATATACAAGGAAGGGGTACAACCCACTGTTGGGCATTCTGGATATATGTCAGTCCAAGTATGTTGGTTTCTTCCTGTCCTTCATTGTGAGTGTATGCTGCCTACCCTCTTCTTTTGCTAGAACATGCCCTCCTTTGCACAAGCTCTGTGGTTTTGATTATTGCTTTTGTTAAAGCCCTCAACAGTGGCTGTTCTTAGCTATAGGCCTGGTATAATCTCTGTTTGAGGGGTATTCACAGCTCCTAGCAGGGGACGGGCCTCATTGTGAGATGCTCCAAACAGAAACATCTTTTTCACCGAAGAGCTCTTACCAGACATGCCAACAGCATGAGTTGCTCATCTAAGGTCACTGAGGGCAGATTAGAGCCAAGTTCTTCAGTCAGTGCACTATCAGTCATTTGTAAGATGGCACTGCTTCCCTGCTAAGAGCTGTTCTTTTGACTTCACTGACCTGATTTCAACAGGTCTGCATCAAGCTATGCTTAAGTAATGCTTTACTGAAATGAGGTATAAATAATTAACTTCCAGAATTAACTGCAGCTGGAAGTTATTCAGGAAAGTAGTTCAATGAGTTTAAAAAAATAGTCTATGGTTGCATCAATAGCAGCTGTGGTTATATTAATCACGATAACCTTTACAGAATTTTCAATCTCTTAAGCTTCAGGGTATAAGATAGGGTCTATAAGGTGACTGTGAAGAATTAGATGCATTATTGGGATGCCTTATGCCTTCCTTTGAAACATCCTGGGTAGGCTTCAATGAGAAACAGGATATGGGGTTAGATGGATCTTCAAAGTGTTCTGCAAAAGCAATTCTTATGGTCTAATGAATTAAACTGGTTATGCCTCAAAGGAGTCAGTTCTTTAGCTGTGCGGTAGAAGATCATATTGGCAGACTGTGTGATATTTTGTCTTATCTCTATTTCTAGTAAATCCTTGAAAACATTAATAGTTTTTCTTCCTGAAATTGTTTTCCTTCTGCCAAGATGCACTAGGTCAGTATTGTGTTAACAGTTTTTCTCCTGAGTGATGGTACTGATGGGATACCATGGTAACAGGGTAACAATTTGGGCAAAGCATTATAGCACTTACTTTTTTTGGGGAAAAAAAGCATGACAAAGATGAGAAATAGGCTATCTCATATTTTGCAACAGGGACATGATACTTGAAGCAGAAAATGAACCTGAATTTCCAAGCTGAAGGGCAGATGATTTGGAAACAGGAACATTTGGGACTACCTTTAGCTCCAGAAAAACCCAGTAAATACTGTTATAAAGCTGGGGAGTTACTTCCTAGCAGGAAAGATCTGAATTGGTCCCATAATATTATGCTCACACAGAGAAGCTTCCAATTTACTAGTTATTCACAAATTACTGAATTTGAGTATTCCCCAGAGCTGATTTTTATTTCCACTTGGAAATCCTGTTTAGATGGAAAACTCCAACCGATCTGAGTACAAAGCGGGCACTGTACTGTGCAGCACATGTATAGTGAGTCTAATGTGTTGCACACTGTAAAGTTAACTTGTGCGTGTTCATCAAAACTGCTGCACCCAGATGTACCATTCATGTCAGGCTTGCTGCACACACACACACACACACACACAGACACACACACTGGTGGTACACGCGCCATTATTTCTGCTGGCATTTCCTGAACACATATGTGGAACACTATGTTCAGAGAAGTTTGGTGGGAGAAATCATCAGCACTTACTCTCTCCACAGAGCTGAATTTGGGTCTTCAGCTGTTCTGTATCACAGGAAAATCGGGCAGACCTGCCCAGCTCTTCATCATATTTCCGTTCACTCACAAAGTGCTGTAAAAATACAGACGAGTTAACAGTGATTGGCATTCTGAGCAAAAGGCTATATGGATGGTACGCAAACCAATCAATACTTATCGTAAGTTCACTTTAAGGCTCAGCAAACTCTTGACCCTGCCCTGTACACAGATTCTCTATGCAGAACCAAGTATTTTCCCATCCTTACCAAATTACATGTCTTGCAGCCCAGCCATGGGTGGATCAGTCCTGCACTTGAGAATTGGGTCATTTCATCAGAGTATATGCGTTTGATCACTGAACCTGAAGCTATCAGGTTTACTTGTTAACTGGGTCTGTTGAATGATACAAACAGCAACACTCCCCACTGCTCCACTTACGAGGGGATAGCTTCTCTGATGGTGTCTTTACACTGCTCAGAGGTGCTATAATGCTTTAAGAAGATATGCTTTCCCCATGGAAAGCTAGTTACCCTTTGAATGAACAGCCTGGGCATATTAACATGATAGCTCTTTCTCGGCATTTATGCAAACAGCTAAAAAACCCAAGCAGAAGTGAATGCCTGACCTTAATTTCAGCCCTGAGTTCAGACAGTTGTGCTTCAGCCATCTGACTGGCTAGGTCCGTCAGTCTCTTCAGCTCCTCAGCTTTCTTCTGGCGAGCAGTCAGGATTTCCACTGCCAAATACCAATAGTCAATAATTAGTGCTAGGAAGGTAAACTGCTCTGTAATTCTTTACTCTTTGGGCATTAGCACTGTACATCACATGTGACACACGCATCTTAGACCCCGAACTTCAACTGGACTTCCAATACGCTGCTTGCACAGATTAAGTCAATCATCATATTTAACTGAACTGCCCGATGTTGAAAAAGATCTGGAAATAGGATAGCTATCAGAAAATCAAAGTTAAACCAATCCTTTAACATTTAGACAAATAGGGGCAGAGACATATTGTTTTGAGTTTTGCAGTGCTTTATTTTCAAAAGGACAAAATTGGGAAGCCTTTCATGGACACATAGAAAGAAGTATTATGTTAGGTCAAAAGCCATGTTTCTGAAGACATGCTATATTTTATTTATACAGGGGCATTTCTGTTCCTCTGAAAAAAAATCTGTTCATATGTCATTTACATTAAAATCACCAGCATTGCAATTTTGCTTTCAAGTACAGAGTATACACAGTTGCCATTTCTATAGCAAAGCAGTATTACGATGGCCAAAAGTATTTATGAAAAAATACTAAATATTCAGTACTGCGCATCTTGTATATTTTATATAAGGAAGGGGTGAAGAGTTACATTCTTACAGGAAAAGATTAACCATGAACCACAAAGCAACAGTCCACTTACATGCATTACAATTGTGGTGGAAAATTAAATATATACAAACTCTATTACCTACATGGTTACTCAATGTAAAAGAAACAACTGATTAATTGGCTGGTGGGATCAGCATTTATGGCAGATAGATAGTATTTAAATGTAAAATAATAACAGTCATAGTCTTTTGTCTAGAGCTTATGACTACAGGCAGGGTGAGCGGTAGTTGTAAACTATCCTAAGGCCACAGACTTCGTTACAGCTGTGGAGGCTTTGGCTTCTTTGCCTTCCTTTGCCAAAAATTTCCAGAGCAGGCTTGGCAAGTCACCCAACCAGCTCATATATTTTTTTAGGTGAGAATTAATGATATTTCACAGAGAGTTTGTTTCTCAAACCATTATCATTTATTTAACCAGATGGCACCTTCTTTTGAAAGTATTATAGAATCATAGAATAGTTTGGATTGGAAGGGACCTTTAAAGGTCACCTAGTCCAAGCCCCCTGCAATGAGCAGGGACATCTTCAACCAGATCAGGTTGCTCAGAGCCCCATCCAGCCGCAGTGGTTCAGCAGGCACAGGGAGCCAGAGCTGCAGCTGTACAGCTGTGTGGGAGCAACCAAACCATACCATAGTGTGTGTTACACAGGGCAGGGAAGGCAGAGGGTAGCTACAATTCCTTTAGCCCTGTTGGTAAATCTGTGCCTATGTTATTACTTAGGCTAAGAAGAGGTATGTTATCTATCTCTCTAGCTGATCTTTTAATTTCATTTTGTGGAATATGGTCTACAAGTCTGATAAACCTTTATCAGATTTTTCTTTGTCCAATAGTTCAGCTTTATTGCTTATGCTAATGTTGTTTCTCCCCAAGGTCAGCATCCCCTTTGCTGAAGTGACTGCCCAAACCACATGATCTCATCTCATCCTGGCACTTATCTCCACATGAGATGCCAGCCAAATACTCATTTTTAAAAAAACCCTGAAATTATTATATTTGGAAATTTTCCAAATATTGACAGGAAGATTACCCACTGTAAAGCAGTCCTCCAGTGCAGCAAAGAGATGTGAAAATAAATAATAATGTAAATCTTGGTTAGCATGTTACAGTTGTATAACAACTTTCTGCCTAAAGTTCTGAGGCACTTTACAAGCCTACAACAGCCTTGAGAGACAGCAGAAACTATACTGTTAAAGACAGTTACAGGGGCCATCCAGTGTCACATGAGGAGTTGGCATGAAAGCAGGGAAATAGAACCTGCCATGTGCAAATGCAGCACTTCACATGCCTGTAGATAAGAATTAGGTTTACTTTTTACTTTCTACAAAAATTACTACTATACCTAGCCAAGATTAATGAAGGGGCCCTATGATACCATCAGCCCTGAATGGTGGATTTTCAAAGTGTGGGTTTTTTTATGCAGAGAGGGCTGTGTGATCTGTGTCTGCTGATATCAGTAGGAATTTTATCATTGGTTTTCCTGGGACTGAGTGCATGCCCTGTAGCTGATTATGGCTACCTGGTCTTTGCAGGTAACCAAAAAGCTGCTGATATGTTTCCATCCACAGCCCCTCCCCAAAATAACACAGAACTCCAAATCCACATCTATTTCATGTTAGTACTAAAAAAGTTAGCATACAAAATTCCAAACACAAACTAATGCCAATCTTTGCTGTAACAACTCATACTTTTTAGTTTCCACACATATACAGCTGCAAGAGACTTGGCTAACAGCAAGGATTTAGATTTTTTTTTTTAATAAAAATTTACTAGTATACATTTGTGAGAATGCTAAATGCAAGGGAAACATTCAACAATGTTACATGCATTTGTGACCCTCCTTGGAAGGAACTTAAATTCATAAATCAATAAAAGGATTGTATGCGTATGTAGCAGTGCCATTTTCAACTGCCAAAGCATCATTCTAACAATACTTCTGTTATTCTTCAGTTTCTTGCTTAGCACTCTCTATTGAAACACATCCCCTTGATTACTGGGCCATGAATACCGTATCTCAGATGGGGTATAAGACAGATATTGTGGTATTCTAATACATGGCTCATCTCACTTCCCCCCACCCCCCAACCAGAATATATATACACCTTACCTATGCAAAAAACAGAGATGACATGAAAGCCTGGAATCAGATCAACTCCCACAGATTATTAAGAAAACAGATTCCAGTAAACAGCTGGGTTTTGATTTTTTTATTGTTCTAATTCATAAGCTTGATCACTATCCCTTAAAACTATACAAGACCACACAATAACCTATTCCCCTAGTAATTTCCAGTACTCTTGCTCACATACATAATATAAGCAAGCAGACAGTGATTAAGAAATGGAAATGAAGTAATCAACAAACCATAGAAATAAGGGGGAAAAAAAGAGTGGTCAAAAAGCTCTGATAAGCAAGCAGAAGGAACAAATAAATTAAATCTAACTTCATATGAATTTTTGGTTTACCTTAATTTCATAATATTGCAATTTTGATGCACAATCCTTATAGATAGAAACTATACAGAAACTATCCTGGAACATCAAAGACTTTTCTGATTGTATACATATACAATGAAAGATGCTGGAATGCTGCTAAGCAAATTTATGCACTGTGTAATTTTCCACCAAACAAAACAAATGTTTCCATGACAATTCCAAAAGTTTCTTGGGTATTTTTTTTTTACTTACTGGCTTCTTCTTTAACTTTATCGATTTCTGCCATTAATGACACTTCTTTGTCTACGATGCTAAAAAAGGAAAAAAGAAAGAAAAAAACCACAATTTAATCCATGCTAAAACTCCATCAAAAACACTACACAAAGACTTCAGACTTTAGTTATAGGCAGTTTTGAAATTAATAAGACTTAAAAAATGGAAGCTGAAGAAACAGCTAGGCAAACTGACTACAAAGAAACAGTGATAATAAGTGTATGCTGATTTACATAAACATCTCACTGGCCTGTCTGTGTGCCTGCACAGATGTGGGTTGGTTTACCTCTTCAGCACTGCCTGGGCACAGCAGTCCTCAAATGACTAAACAGTCTCTTTCCTAATTAAGCCAGATATACAATTGCTGCTACCCAGGTTAACACAACTTAGCTCTCAGTGCAATATTAAGAATAAAACAGAATTAAAGCCGTGTGGAAAGAGGTCCTTTTCTTCCTTAAATATTCTTGCAAAATATGTCAGGGTAAACAAGAAAATGGTTTATGTGATGTAAATAAGCATTACTGTATCTCCATAATAGAGGAGGTCAGCTTCCTTGCACCCCATTCTCTCCAGGACTGGGAAGGTGTGATTCCACTTTTACCTGGCCTCCCTAAAGGCCCCGTGTGCCTCTCCTTTCACAAATCTTTGGTGCAGAATCCCTGACTGCTTTTAAGCTGACAAAGTGCAAACCGATCAGGTGGGTCTACTGAGAGCAGACAGTGGGTCTGGTAAATTGTTCACATCATCAACGCAGTGACATTGTTCAGTGAAATAACACCACTGCAGAATGCTCTCCAGTGGACAGCGCTCTGGTGTGCCACTCCATTTTCGCCTCACTAGATTAGTCTTAGTCATGTTCATGTTTAATAAACACCACCAATGTTAATGTTTATGTTTGCATAAGTGAGTAAACTCAAGCAGCTGGGGGGAAATTGCAAAAAGTAGGTCAAACACCAGGAGTAAATCCAGGCAGGCACACAAGGGAGGAGGGGAGTTCTCAACCCTTTCAGTAAAATCATCCTTGAACATAAGCTTTTGTACCCAGTAAAGACACCGAGTTAAATGTGAACTAGCTTCCATCAGAAGGAAGACATTATAGAAAACTCGAGAACAAAAGATTTGTCTGGAATGGCCTTAGCAAGAAAGGGAAGATCCTATGGAGTTCCATGGGCAGCAATCAAAGACAGAAGACTTACAGAGGACAGAAGGACTGATGGGCTGTTAACAAAACAGGGAAAGATTAGGGAGCAGGCAGTGTGGGGAACGCATGGCAGTATACAGCTGACTCAACCAGAAATTTACTGGCTAGAACGTGTTCAAGTGCCATGCAGCCTTCCTTGAAATCTTCCCATAGATTAACCAAGCTCATACAGGAGGTTTGCAACAAAAGTTCTGCAGAGTTCTACCCTCGTGTTTTACCAATCAACCATGCCACCTTCAGAGGAAGGGAGGCTACTACCTTCACACTGCCTCCCAATAGCCAACAAGAGGGACAGAGGCAGGTTGGCTGATGGCAAAGGATGCAGCAAGACAATAAAATTGCAGCATTTTTTCTGTTTCATACATTTAAACAAGGCTAAAAATATTGTTTTGGCCTGCCAGATCAAATTAGCATGACCTATACACCGGAGCAAAAACAGCAGGGTTTTTTACAGAAGAGTAAATCAGTTAAGGGGTATACTTTACAATGAAAGGACACGCTTGTTCCAGTTGGCCCTCAATATTCTCCAGTCATAAGCATTAAGCTTGGACTCCAAATAGGCAGGTGATAATTCCAGTTTGCTAATCTAAATAGCGATAGCTTTTCAGAATTAATCTATTTTCAACTAGCTTTTGTAACTACATGGTATAACAAACTTACTTGGCTTTCATAGCAGGTGGCTGAAATGAGTCTTATAAGTTCTTACCTATCTCAACCCTCCACAAAACAAGATATTTTAACAGTTTTTAGTATTTTCCCCTAAATTTAAAGAGTCTGCATGTTTTTGCTTTTGCCGTCTCTGTTACAAAAGTGCCTCCCTAGTGTACTACATAGGTTATACAAACATAAACTTTTGGCTGGAAAAAATATTCCAGCAACAAGCTCACAGCAGCAGAGCTCATCAGAACTGTGCTCTGGCCCAGTTACTTCCATGACTATCCTCTCCCCACTCCAACAACAGATCCTTGCTAAACTGATTGGCCCCTAACATTTTATTTTGATGCCAAATAAAAACACTTTTAATTCCAGAATGAGAACAAGGCCATAACAGTCCTATATTTATCACATTGTATAGTCAGATCTCATCTGTTACTAGGCAGTTTTCCAGTCCTACTGTTTTAGTGTGGTCTCTGATGAACATTTCAGGAAAGCATTTGGATTTTGTAATAGTAGAGGCCAGGACTCCAATGAATTTGATAGAGAACAACCACCTGAGTACTTACCTTTTAGCTACAAACTAACATTGGGAAAACTAAAGAATAAACCGAGAAAAAAAACGTTTGGTGCCTTTGTCAACATGAAACTAGTTAATGTGATGAACTCAGTTTCTTTAATGGACAGATCTTCATGGGGTTGCCCTTCCCTGAAGAGGGGCAATGCAACTGTACTAACTTATTCCAGCTGACGACATGGGCTCCTTCTCTCTCAAAAAAAGGAAAGGAATGTACTAATTCTCAGCTGGAAGCGTACAGCCACATTTTTCAGCTTGCAAATCATGAACTACCATATGTCATGGAATAATGGGGGAAGTTGACATTTCTTTAGGAATGCCATAGGCCAATCAGTGCTAGGAAATGCTATGTTTCTTCTTAGTTCACGTAATGGTCGATTATTAAGGAAACAGAGCAGGAATCAATTTGATTGCTTTCTAGTCGCATAGAGCACTTCAGTGCAAAACTGATCAACTCCTCCATCAAGAACTTGGCAAAGTTATAAACAAACAAAAATGACAGAGAGAAAGCTGGAAATCTGGATTGGAAAAAAAAAAGGGGGGGAGAGAAAATAAATACAAAAAGAAAACTAAATACTAACAGGTACAGAAGGAGAAAGGACAAGAACACCATAAAAAAAACAAACAAACAAAAAAAACAAACCAAAAAAACAACGGATCAAGTCTTGTCTCTTGTTCCTGCTAGGATCCCACTACTTTCACATGAAGCTCAGAGAGCCACTTAAGCTGAACAGCTTCTTAACTCATGGGAAGTTTAACTGGTTTTAATGTATTTTCTGGAATAATGCCGTACTTGGCCTCAACAGGATGATCATGATCAGACCACAGTGCTAGCATTACTGAGAACTGCTCAAAGCTTGGCTCAGCAATTCCTCCTGGGAATGCATTTTCTTTCGATGCTTCTTTAGTGTCCACTTGATACCAAAACGTTATATCATGCTGGTACACTCCAGTGCACAGCCTGCAGCCACTGGTGTGCTGTTGGAAAACTGGATACCGAGTGCTAAAGGAACTTTCTGCACGCTCACGTATCACCAGATTTAGGCTCTAGCAGACCAAGAAACAGAACTCAAGCTATCAGCATCATATTATTCAGTGCAGGTGAATATCTGTAGTTTGGAGCACAGGATTCAGCGCTATTTGATTTTAATATCCAGATGAAATTTTGAGGTAGGGTTCAGCAAGGAGGCAATTCTGTTGAAGGAACACAGCAAGGCAGAGACTTAACGTAGAGGACATGCAAATGGGGCCAGGACACAGGCAGTGCTCGTGCTGTAGAGCTATGAGATGCAGCAGGAGAGAAAGCAGCTCTCTAGGATTCATGTTGCTGAAGCAATTCTGAAGGCAAGAGTGTAAGTGCCCTATTCCTGGTCAAATGGGCAGTACTCACGCCTTGGACTTACGCAGGCTGGCAGAATTCACACTAGTATACAATGGGAAAAGAGCTGCAAATGCCAAACTGCAATGAGTTGCCGGCACAGCAATGATAGGAGTAAATTATGCTGACAGCTGCCTCATTTCACAGTTTCAGACTCGGAACAAATTCTGAATTTGTTCTGACATTAGTGGAAACAAATTAATCTTCCTCTAGTTTACTGCATGAAATTTAGTGCTTGCACAGTGAAAAAGATATTTCCAGTCAGCTGCAATACCTCAAAATCCCACTAAAATTATTAAAGTTATTAGTGCCTCTTCAGAAAAGCTGCTTCAGATTGCCGGGCTGGCTGATTTATAGCTTTACAGATGAGAATCAGAAGGGTTCCAGATGACCAGAGTCTTCTCTTTCCTTCTGCCTCTTCTAGGCATTATGATAAACCTATTGTGCCTGAAGAGACGGGGAAATAAAAAGACCAAGCTGACATGGAGCCAAATATGCTGACACAACCCACAAAAATAAGCCACAGCTGCATGGCACAGAGGTTACTGTTAAGAGTGTAATTCAAATGAGTCCTTCCAAAACCCTGCTAAACCCCCCAAAATGCCGATTTTCTCCTCGAGGTGTTTAATAAGATTCACTCTCCCCTAAACCAGCTCTGTGCACAGTTTGAGAATGAAAGCTGTTTTGGAGACTGAGGAGGGCAGAGTCAGCTGTGGCAGTCTGAATGACTGTAGCAGGGCTCTTCATCTGGAAGGGAGAAAGAACTATTTTTTCATGGGCACCCTCTGGGATCTGGTTCAGCA
>NW_009260410.1:1089112-1124683 GCF_000687185.1 Egretta garzetta
CAGGTGAGACGCTGAGGTACAATTAGAGTCCTTTTTTCATGAGTGAGCTAGTTGTGGGACACTGCTGGAGTTTGACAGCTTAGGCTTCAAAAAATGCAAACACACCATTCTCCAGTGGCTTTGCTCTGTAAGCAGGCTTTGGAACAGGCCCCAGTAGCTCCTTAAAGTTGTGCTGGTTAACAATCTGCTGACAAACTCAAGCAAGTTTGAGGGACATTAGTACCGTCACTGTGTCTGCTATATCTGAGCTGAGATTACATGCAAATTCATTGGATAGTCCTGATAAGCTCAGTGTTGGTCTTTAAGCATTATGCCCTATTTCATGGACATATTTCCCTTCTAGCATGAACATATTTGACCCACAGGTCAGGTGAAAAGCCAACCGATAAGAACCTCTAAGCCAACTGTGTATTTCACAAAAGAATCGCTCACCTCAATCCAAAAACCAGAACTGTCTCTGTCAAATTTTCAGCGCAAGGAACTAGAATAACGTGCTGACAATGTAAATATAAAGCCCAATCACCTGTAATGGGTGATTACAAGCCTTACAGGATTACTGAATAGCCATGCTATTTTGTAATTGGAGAAATAATACTTCAAGTTTTCTTTATATTAATAAACCTGTAGGAAAAGCTGGTTTTATATACTTTGCAATGTCTCAGCAAACGATAGTCTTCCAGTATGAGCTCAATAGTATTCAAATGTTCATGGTGCTTGAAGGTTATTATTTGATCACTATATTAGCATATGCATGTTTACACAGCAAACCAGATTACATGAATTTTCATTCTGACCACAAATACAGTCTCACAATAAGCAGATAAACAGCACAGAAATTCTGTTTAGTGTAAAGCAATACCAGTCCTGGCCTTTCCAGCCATCTGCCCGTGCTCTAAACAACCACAGGGCTAACACAGACAGGCAGCTCTTCATCTGGTGCCACTGATTCTGGGCTATGGGAAACAGAAAACCATCATCTTTACAGTTTGCCAAGTAGGGGTCCCAGAAAGGGAATGACAGTGTTCACTCACTGCTCTTCAATTTGTGAGCACTGGCAGCATTGCTCATCACCCAGCACTGAGTTAGTACAGACACAACTATGTTCTTTTACATGGCTTCTTCCCCCATTCAGCCGCTCCTCTGCTTTAACTTTAACTTAGAAAACAATAGAAAAACTGCTTTATCTTCACCATATATACTGTATGTGCTTCCTAGTTGCTCCCTGAATGTATTTCAATATATTTTAAAATTGTTAGTATTGCCAAACTCCATTTTTCCAGTGTTATGTCAGAGTCAATTTTTTATCCAGCCAATGGTGAAGATTTCAAGTGTTTTGTTCACCAAAAAAAAAAAAATTATCACCGACCGTGTTGGTTTTCATGCTCTTTATAAAGCATTGGACATACTAATGTGTTTGAGATGCAAAGAGTAGAGGAGGCTTGTCCGTCTTTGGTCCAGTTCTGCATGCAGTGTAATTAAACCTGGCCCTTACTATTTTCTACGGACTATTTTCCATTCATGGTTGGAAGCGGACTGTATGGGCAAGTAGCAGATGTTTCCTTTTAGTTCTCCATATGACTGTGTGGATGCCCAATATGTGAAAATGATTTTCTGGCAAGAGGTGTTATGAGGAACTGTGGCCCCTTTTGCACTCTTCACATTTCATTCAGATTTCCCGGGGCTCTCTTTTTATCCCCAAGATCATTATTCAGTCTCTTGGTAGAATGCAACTATAGCATATGGGTTAACCATGGCAACAAATGTCTCAAGCGTGCTCTAGTGAGAGGGGAGTTCATCTAGCTTTTCTGCACTTCCCTTGCAAATTAAGCACTATTTGGTATTCTTATTTTCCTTGCCCTACACTACTGTGAGACGTGGCTATGCTCTGACGTATTTTACATCCAAGCAATAAGTGGAGCAGCTTATGTTCACACTCACACAAAGGTATTGCTGACAACCATACACCAAACCTGGATGCAATGAAGAGAAACACTGGCTCAGGAGAAGTACCATTAGAAGGAGCTTCCTCATAACTTTCAGGTGCACATATGAGTCTGAGAAACAGCACCATTCAGCTCGCTCTGCCCAGCGCTCTGGGGAAAGCAACGTCACAGAAAGCCCTGCAAGAACAGGGGTGACAAGAGTGCTAAGTCACAGCAGAAGCACAATGCACATGTGACCGCAGAAGACTTCTCCCAGAGTGGGGCAACGTGGCCTGCCTGGTCCAGCCCACAGCCTGTAAAATGCTCTGGTGTCTTCTGGCATGAAAACCTGTGTATAAAAGCAAGTCATTATCGCTTGTTCTGAGCATGCAGAGAATTAGTCCAGTTAGCAGGAACTTCTGGGAGGCTCTTTAAGAAAGTGAGCCCACTACAGTGTTTTTAAATAAACATCTTTCTGGGATTGTTTTTTGGCCCCATTTCATTAAAAAGTTAAATCCAGAAGGAAGTACTGCATTTTTTTTTCCCCAGGCATTTACAGGTGTTCATAGCACACCTGCTCCGTACCACTCCTTTTTTACACTGTGGGAGGGTGGTATGCGCTGTTGTCCCAGATAGGTGACTTTTTTAATAGCAGCACAGCACTGACTGAGCATGTTCAGGTGTAACTGCCCTTCATCCGTCAGGTCAAGTTGTGAAATACTGAGACAGAGAGAGACATGGACTTTCACTGGCAACTATTCTTCAACAGTTTCTGCTGCTAAAAGGAAAAGTTCTTGTGAATCTTTCTGCTGAAGCTTTCAGGACATCTTAGGCCACATGTGCTATTAATTTATCTCCATAATAATGGTTTCATATGCTATCTGGAGGTAGGAGGAAGATATATGATGCTATCTTTGCACTTCCTCATCCTTTCTGTGATTGGTAAAATCATGAAAAGATTAAAAGAAAAAAGATTATTAGCAAGTCCAAAAGATTACTAACTCTTGAAATGCAGTTTTGATTCTGACCTTGATAGTAAGTGCAAAACAAATGACACAAAAAGTATCTTTTATCCTATTGCCAAAAGAAGAAAAACAAACCCAAGAGAGACAAAAAAGTAGTAAGTGCTTCAGCATTCAGCTGCAATGCAAGATTAAAGCTTCTGACTTAATTTAGCTTCACTAAAACCCCTTAGGTGGTGACAGCTGTGTGTAACGGGAACTGGTTAAGCTTCCCATCTAGGTTACGGTATTGAGCCCATTCAAGTATTCCCTGCAGTTCTGACCACAGACAGTACTTAGTTGCTGTTGTATGTTTATCTGTTGTACGTTTCAACCAGTCCACACTCCAACAGAAACTGGGAGAACTGGCAAAAAGCTTTAGAATCACTACGACAAAGGAGACCAGATATTGTCATGCCCTTGCTTTTGGTTACTCCATAGCATTCTGGGAGCAACAGTTTAGCTGAATTGCTTCATTTTCCCTTGATAGACAAGCTGACTGTGCCACAGCAAAATTCCCATGCCCAAGGAGGGTGATAAATATGCAAGAGGCTGAGCGCTCACTTAATTACCTTATCCTCCTGCTACCACTAGTGATGCTTTGTTCAACTTTGAAGCAAGGGAACTGCCACGTAAATAACACAAACTGAATTGTTCAGCCCAGGAATATGATGTGTTGACTGTATGAGGTCTGAAGCTGTATTTATCACCAGTTCTGGTGATTTCTACTCAAATCTAGTGAATCTACAGCAGCTGGCAGCAAGTTTTTGTAAATGAGGCACTAAAGATAGCTCTTCCCATCTTTTTTGGAGTTTAAGCCACTAGGTCATATGAAATATCCCAAAACTGTTTTTAATTTTAGCAAAGAAGGTGTTGTCATGCATTTTACTGTTTAACCCAAATTTCCCCTTCATTCATTTGAAGAAAAACCTAAATATTAGGCTTATGAGCTGCCAAAAGCAGCGTCGCCTACATTGAGATTTCCGTAAACATGTTTTGACCTTATACTGTCCTTGTTGCAACGTTATGCTTCATGCATTAAATTGCTTTGTGAGACCTGAATATTTACAGCACAGATCCGTTACATTCTAGCGCTTCCGGCAGACTCCACTCCAATAATTTAGGCACTGAAGGTAGGAGGTAGAATTAAATGAAGCCTATTCAAAAGTTTTCCACGCTATTTTTCATTATTTTAAGTCTACTTGGATTTACGTACTCTTTTGTGGTCATTTTGTCTTTTCCGTTATTAAGCTCACTTATTAAGTAATACATTTTAGCATTAGGCGTTTTTCAAGCTAAAACATGAACACATGAAAAGTGAAGAACTTCAGTTCTGAATTTACTTATAGCCCCTCTCCCTGCATTCTTAGATCATTATATAGTTCTAAGTCTGTTCCATGATCAAAGCAACTATCATTTAACAACTGAATTGACTGTGACTACCTGCAAACAAGATTAGATATGTGACATTATGTATTTTTAACACTGTTACAAAAAAAATTGAGAACTGCACAGCAAATGAGACCCAACTACGAGTTTACACAGAGAAAAGGTCAGAGCCTTCTTAGCAGAAACCATAAACATTTTAAAAGTTTTCTAAAATCATAAAAAAACACCTCTGAGAACTACCAAAAAAAGGTGCAAGGGGTTGATGAACTTTACTTAATTTTTCTACAGCAACAATATTATTACTTACTATTATTATATTAGTAAATAAGCACACACCACTACACTGGCTCCAGAGCACTCCTGACAACAATACACAGTTCAGTACAACTGGTGATCACAGTTCATGGTCATTGGAGTACAGAGACAGAAACAAAGTTCTGCCTGCCAGTAAGGCACACTAGCAGGTCAGTGCAACAGAATCTTCCACAAAATCAGCTCAGTAGCGCTTGGACTTTCCACCCATACCAAAGCAGAGCCCCAGTGGCACTGAAGTCCCTTTGGATGTGTCACTGAAGACAATGAATGCACCACTGAAGCCCAGAGTTAACAAACTTCTGCCAACACTGCAGCACTTTCATAAGATATACTCATAAAAATACTGACAAACACTGTGGACTAATTAAGGGTGAAAGGTTTTTGTACTCTTCTGTGATTTGTAACCAAATCTTATACATTTTAATACATTTTTTTTCTGTTTACTGCAACACTGTATAATACACAGGTTTTATATGGCATCTATGCTTAACAAAAGGCTGAGTTAAGCTCAAACCAGAAAGTACTTTTCTATGACAAGTATATACAAAGCATGCAGCTTGCTACTACGGCAATTATTTCTGCTACAATTTTTCAAAGGGTGTAGACATATATGCTGAAGATCAGGAATAACCAAAATTGTAATGGAAAAAAAAATTAGAAAAAAGGAAGAAATAAAAGAATGAGGAGAAAGAATGAACTAGAGATGAGAACTGGAAAAGAAGTGATGGATAGGAAAGCCAGAAAAAACTATGAGGGAAAGGAAAAAAAAAGAATGGTGGGTTAAGAAGCAAAAATGATGGGAAATGAAGAGACAGACTGGCTGCCAAAGAAGATAAGATCAAAGAAGAAGTATAGAAAGAAGAAATTTAAAGAAGGTAAAAGACACGTCAGGAAACCCCAGAGACAGGATTTTTGGAAATGCTTCATTTGCTCAGATATGCTGCCACTGAACTTGATACAAAAGAATTAGGTCAAGATGGATCACTTAGGGGAAAATAAAAAAACAAAACATAGTGAGATTTTTGTCAAAGAACTGTAGTTTTGCCCACCTTTAAGTATGTATGTAAACATACACTTATGCATATATTACTTCCTGATTGGTGAGGAGTTACTTAATAGCACCATGTAGGGGGGTTTTTTTGTTGTTTTTTACGAAACCAAATGCTGCAAACAAGGTGTAAGAGATCCCTCCCCACCAATGCCAGTGACCTAATTAGTCCCTCTTTCCTCAGGTGGTGCTGATGGATCTTTCAAGGTGATTTACCTACCAGCTGTGTAATTCTGCAAAAGCAGCTTTGATCTTCTTTACTGAATTATCCACTTCCTCTTTGATCATCATACGATATCTGGTTAGAGAAACAGTACAACGCTGCAAGTCTTTTACTGATTTTTCAATGTTCGGCCCTAAAACAGAAAACAAAAATTGCACAGAAGTCAGAAAGCTTCTTTTTGGCTTTTCTGAATGAGGGCGCAGGAATAGTTTAACATGTTATGTGCCCAAATTAGGATGAAGTGGTTACCCTACTGAGGTCCATAAAGCCAACTCTTCCATAGTCCTTCTGTGGTGCTCTTCAGTTTCTAAACATGTTTGCTCAAATTGATTCCCCAAAGTAATGTCAGAACAGCGCTATTAATTCAAATTAGTTATTTTAAATTTAATTTAATACAATGTTAAATAGACCATAAATTGTTCTACTCATTTTTGTTGTGCTAACATGATTCTGCTCTCACTTTCCAACACAACTCTTCTTCACGTATGTGCTTTTTTTCCCCTAGAGGCTGCCCTCAGCTGTCTGACCACCTCAACGCGTAGCAACCAGGGATCCAACTTACCTCTTTTTTTGACTGAATCATCTGTCTTTGTTTCAAGTTGGTTTGTAGCACTGGATGATTTAACTGAGGAAGATTTTGACTTTGGCCTGCCTAGGTTACACTGGAGTTGAACTGATGACTGAAGAGACTCGTGCTGTTCTACTCCATTCATAGTCTTTGGGTTTAATTCCACAGATACTCTCTGATGTTCTCGTTCTTTGTCTGCAAGAAAACATTATGGTAGAAAACAGGGAGTTACAAGATTAAGAAAGATATGAAGCCTTACTGTTGAGTCTGAATGACTTTATGTTTATACACCAGAAAAAGTGAGGCTTTTTTTCCCCACTGGCACACATTCTACAGAACCTCAGAAAGCAATGATAGAACAGAAATGAAATTGTTTTGGTTATTAAACACTAATCTGAACACATCTATGTTTCAACAGTTTAAAAAGAAAAAAAAATTTAAAAAATCAACTCTTCCATGCTGATACGAAAAAAATACCTCATAACATAGAAAGCATACTACCAATTATAATCTTTGCCCAAATATTATGGAACAGAACTAGAGAGGAAGTCTGCTATGGAAAGCATGAGACTTTAATGTTGAGATATATAGATATATATATCTCACACAAAAAAAACTGTTCATCATTTAATCAGCATTTTAAAAGCACTGATTAAACATTCCTACTTGAAATACTTACCTTGCCTGACTACAGATTTCTATCAAAAGCAGCTGCTAAGAGGGACCAAGCAGTAAATGAAACAATGTCAAAGATTGGGCTCCTGGGTTCAACAGCTTCAGAGGGATAATAATGCCTGAGCCTGTTTTGCTGCCAATAAGATGACCTGGTTTACTCTTTCCAAGACTCCAAAGGGAATCAAGGTATCACCATCATGACAGAGGGACAAGCAGCCAAAGAATGGCTATGAAAACTGACAGGTAAAGCCAGCTACTACTGCCACTGTGAATTTTAGTTAAAGAAACATGCATAGAAAATGGTTATGTTGTGTTAACTCATTTTTCTAATCTTTGTATTCTAACAAATGAATGATTGATACTTTGTTCTGAAGATGCTCTTTAGGCATCGCTTTGTTCAGCTGATGTTGTGTGGTGTCTGGAGAAAAGGGGCTTGTCAAATTAACAGATGGATTATAGCCTATGGAGTGGGATTAACACTGCTGGGACTGGGGGATACCACCTGGACAACTCCAGGATATCAAGTAGTGATTTCCTTGTGCCCTGGCTGGGCACCAGGACGAGTGTAAAATACATCTTGGTATGTTTCCATGGTAATCACATAATGCCAGAGGAACAAGGAGGAACATTAGTGCCCACATTTCTAAATCAGCTTTTGTTTATGGCCTTTAAAAGGTGAGTCTGCAAACAGAAAAAGTATCTTTTATAAAATAGCATGTGAGAAAATAGCTAAAGAAGTTAAAGAAACTTGTGTATCTGTGAAAGCAAGAAACTTCAGGTGTGCAGCAATCTGAACATATCAAAGGTTCAACGCAGATACCAGTCTCACAGCCAGGAACTCTGTTCCAAGATAACTGCCATTAACCTCATGCAACTCTGGCTACATCTCACACCAATGCAGATAGCTTTGATTTATACAGAATGTTCTTTCTACTGTGAGTTGAGGCTGGCTGTGCTAAATAACTCCAACAGATAGTTAGAAACAAGCAGTCTACCAGCTAAGCTATAGAGAAAAGCCAGGGCTCTTGGGTTCTGTCCCCAAGATTAGATCTTGTGAAATTTGTTGTTAAACTGCAAAATTGTTATTTACTGCATTTAATTAGCAGCTTTCATATACTTGTCAAGACAAATGCCAGACTGACAGCTTTTTGCCTTAAGTAAGTAATCTAGAACAATAATATACTCTAAAAACTTTTTAATCATCCTTTGTCTACAATATACTCTGACATTGTTTTTTTCAAAATTACACACTAGCTACTTTGAAACACAGCAGCAAGATGACCAATAGAGCCTAGCAAACAATACCTTAGTATGCTGCAACTGAACTTTCACATTTGATTGAGGACAATCAACACAACTGAAAATAGATTGAGAAAATATGCATCAAATCTCTGAAGACTTGGGCCCGCTAAGAAACATGTGTAACAAAATCTAGAGACAGTCTGTCTCAAATACTTGAAAGAGAAGTCAAAGGTTTAAGTAATAGTACCTACAAGAAAACTGTTACAGAGTTCAGTATGTGGTGGCTTGGAACTTCAGCACTAGGCTAAGTGTGTGACCTCTGCTGTATTAACCATCAAGTATTACCAGACCTGCCAGTAATGGCAGCAGCCCAGATAAACTGGCTTTGAAATCTGCTGAGCTACCATCTTCAAAATGAGTGGTTTATCTTTTTTAACAGCTTGCCATTCAAAACCTTTAAAATATAGTGAACCTCAATGGATTCTTTGGCTGAAAGAAGAAAAAAAGCTCCCTTCAGACATAAACAGAAAGTTTGAAGGATTCACTAAAAATCACCCTACATGAAAAACAATTTTAAGTAGTATGAAAAAGAGATCAGTACCTGATTTGTATCTAGTTTTACCCAAGTCCCTGCAAAAGTAATAGCATGGCAAAGCAGCATTAAATATCCTTTCAGTGTATTCATGCCCCTTCTTTACAAGGGCATGCACAGAAAGGGTAGCTGTAAGTCCTTCAGATCCTGCGTTGCCAAGAACTCTTAAGAAGAAGAGTTTGGAGGGTTTGTTCTGGTCATCATTTTGAAGTAATCTGGTTTATTTGTGGCCTTTTCCCCTTCAAGATATTGAGAGGGAGAGCCCCATAACTGACTCGTAATTAAGTGAAACACACTCTAAGGTCCTCCACGATGAGGCCATTTGGCCTTCCAGGGCCTTGAATTCTGTGCTTCATTTTCTCTAGCAGGTCTTCATTCCCTGTGGGAAACCATCACACGGAAAAGCAACAACTAAAGACTTCTCAGGAAAAGGAAGATGGAATAGTGGCAAGAAACAAGCAGACCTGAACTAAAGGCAATAGCCACATGTTATCCCCTATAATTTCTTACCCTAAGACACATTATGGAGACATACCAGCTACACTGCATCCTCCCTTCTGGTCCCTGAAGTCCCTTCCAGGCAGCCAGGACTTTATGGCTCTGAAAGACCTAATCTCATAGACTGTGAGCTGGTATAAGCAAAGCTTCAACCTCATGTTCCTCATGGGGAGGAAAGCATAAGGGACTGTCAGCAGACACCTGACTATGATCCTTGTGAGCTGTCTGAAGGTGATGGTGAAATGACTACAGTACATTAATTTGATAGGGAAGGAACCAAACCAAACAAGCCAGGCAAGGAAAAAACAAAGGAGATTACAACACAGGGAGCAATATGAAACGGGTGCACTTTGGACTCACTTCAACATTTCAAACGCCTTTAGGACAGTCTGTGTGACTTGCTCAGAAACCACATGGGCGCAGATGCTGGCCCCTAAAGGGATCCTGATCAACCTTCTCTTCTACTTAGTTCCATGCACTTCAGCACAGGTTTAACAATATGTATATAGGTGGCTTTTGACCTTAAGAAAGTAGCTATTATACTAGCTGCAAAGACAAGGGCTCTACTGCAACTGAAAGTGAAGAAGAAACTCTTTCCTTCTCTGTATTAAACAAATTGCTAGGAACTTACTTTACTAGGCAAGGGAAACTTGAATATTAAAGTTTCAGGTTTCCCTTTCTCTCCATTTTCTTTCCTTTCTTTTCCACCTTTTTCTTTTATTTTACCCCTTTCTCCCCTTGTTTTTGAAACAGGGGATACGTGTAATAGTTTATAAAAATTGTAAAGCTACAGTAGTATCTCATTTGTCACTTGTAAAAGCAAAGAAAAATTCTGAGAAACTTTTTGCCCTTGGTATGTACAACTCTATACCCATATCATGTCAAAGAGTTAAAAAAAGGACTCAATCCCAGTGCCACAGAAAAAAATCACTGAGAGCATGAGTACTCTTCTTGCATTCAGGTCTGTTACCCCCTGGAAAACACTCCCCATGCATGGACAACTCAGTCTATGTATCTTTATTCATGCTGGTTTTGTTTCAAAAAAAGCAACTCTAAGAAGTTTGACATGCGAACTTGACATATATTTATACGACAAACATTTACACCTTGCAAAAAAAATGGCAAGAATGCTTTTAGTATTACGGAAATGCAGTATTTTCTGGCTTATGGCATGTTCTATCCAAAGTAAGTGGGAGTCTTTAGCAAGGACAAGAAGAATATCTCTAATCCTTTGCGAGGCACCAAATTCTTAGGACAAAATTTCTTGATAAGTTGTTTGTCTATTTGGCTGCTATAGGTTGCAGAGTTTTCATTTAATTGACCAGAGGTTGACACCACTGAAGTTATCTGGAAGCAGCAGAGAATTAATTTCAGGACAACTATCCATTTGGTGCATTCCTTTAAAATGAGGTTTGAGAGCTGTATTTGCAACCATGGAAAAAGGGATTTCAAGGAAAGTTCTTTTAACACAGTCTTACATACTGCTTAAGACACAGGAAGAAAACACTAACAGCAGTAATCTAGGGCTATCAGTTTGAAATACAAAGAGCTGAAAAACCATTATCAGTACTGACACAATTAAATGCGACCTTTATGAAAGGATACTTGAAGTCAAAAGCTTTCACAGAACGTCTCCCCCAGAGGAGGAGGTTTGTTTTCATTGATGTTGCTATAATCATAACTCTGTATCTACTACGACCCAGTGGGGAAGAGCTTTCTGTGTTACTGTCCCCCAGAGCTTCAGAATCAGTACTTAGACCAAGGCAGAAATGTGGGCATACTAAGAGCAGACTGCCTTCCGTCAACACAAAGGCCCTTCCTTCCCTGTTAGGGAAAGCCAGTGGAGATGTACTGCAACTAGCCTAGTCAGGCAAGATGTGGAAAAGAAAAACGGACTAGTCTGGACTAGGCAAAAAAGAAATCCTGTAGTATGCTGCAAGTTCATACTTCTCAGATGACTTTGCTCCAGATGATGGACTTTATCACCTCTATCACCATTTTACACTCAAGGCATTATCTAACTCCTGCATTCTTCTGTATTTATACCTGTAATATTCTGTATCAGCTGGGCCTCTAATTATAGTTTGATCTTTTTGTCTCAGAAAAAAAAAAAAAAAAAAAAAAAAAAGTGCTGATATTTCAAAAGGAAACATTGCAAGGCAAATTGTGCCCAGAGACAGATCTGTTTGCATGACTTTAATAGCTATATGCATTATTTTGCACACAGACCTCTCTCCAACTTCTTTTTATTATATTCTACTTCACGGCAATAAAAATGCCATGATCTTCATATGTAAGTGGGGGCTTGGCTATCACCAGTTAAAAAGGTGTCTTGTGCCAGATGAACTGACCTGTGATTTCTGGACAGACCAGCGCTGACTCTACAAATCCTGAGCCTTTGTTCTCAAGAGAAGCAGCTTCCAGTTTCTGATTGGCAGAACCACTACAAGAGTTGTCCTTAGAGCATCCATTCAGATGGCAGTCATATATTCCCTGTGGCTCTTGAGATGCCTTCTCAGGTCCAACATTCTTGGTTTTGGGATCTTTATTGCCTTGGTGCTGTTTAGATTTGCTTCTTTTTCTCCTATTGTTCTAAATGGAGAAATATTGCAAGAACTGAGACATCATGCAGTGCAACTCATATAATCTCAAAATATAAACAGTAAACTATCAATGTTCTTAAAATACTATACAAGTGATATCAGCGTAATGCAATTTACAGGCCATGCTGTGCTATACAACATGTTGCATCTGTTCAGCTGAATATATAAACTGTTTTGAATAAAAACTGAAGCCCCAAACTGGTTTTCCCCTTCCACATGAAATACTTGCATTGCAAAATGGTAACAGAGCCTCTGCTAAGATGCTGCTCAAAATGTTTGCAGTCAATTAAGACAAGCGATTCCTAAACATCCAGGGGACATCCATGCAGTAACACGGACAAACCCTTAAGGCATCACTCTGATCAGGTAGAAGGTGACCACAGAGGGTGCACGCTGGCCACTGCTGCTGTAGCTTTCCCAGCCATAAAGAGAAGCCTCCATGACAGTGACTCACAGGGCAGTCTCCTGGTAAACTCTGGCTTGGAGATACATAAGCATGAAGATCATATCCCAAATATATACTTGAAGGATCTGACTTGATAGGGTCACTAATGCACAACTCTTAATGGATGACTCCTATGCATAAGTTATTTTTACACCTGGCAGCAAAAACTCTAGCACTATAAGTGGCTGTGACTGTCCAGGACACAATTGTTTATTAAAAGTGTTTCTCCACATGGGCTGTTTTGGGATTCATTCTGTATTTGTTGAGGGTCTGGCTCCCATGTACACTCACGTGCTGTCCCAGAAATTCTCTCAGAACACTGGGCTAGAGAGGCAGCAACAGATGAACAAGATCAAAAATAACACACACATTTGCTTTCAAGTATTCTGACTGCAGGTGTGAATGAAGTCACCTATGTTAGCAAAGGCAGACAAAGTACTGGCCAAAATAAAAGTACTACATTCAACTACAGACAGCTAATAAATGCTTTGATTCTCAAGAGCAAGTTCTTACCTTCTTTTTTCCTGTCATATTCCATTCCTTTAGAACCTGAGTTGCGCTGCCTAGAGAAAGGAAAGATAAAACATTTCAACAGAAGTTCAGCTATGAAAAAGAAGTGAATTCAAGAACAGTTTCTAGTCTCCTAGCTGGGCAGCATTTCCATTTGTTATTGCAAATTCTCTTATGTGGGGAGAACAAAGTGAGAAACACTGTCTTTCTCCGTTTTAGTTATCCATTTTATTTGATTACACCACGTACAGTGGATGGGTTACTTGGCACTACTGCTTTTTATGGCCTTCATTCCACAAAGTGAGTAAGTGAGTGCCTAACTTAAAGCACTAGCATAAGCCCCAGGAAAATCAACAGTCAGATCTGCCTGAAAAGGGAAGCATCTCAGCACTCTAATATAAACACTGGGTAAACCAGATAGTCCACCCTGACTCTAGAGCTTCTGAAAGTTTTAAAGTCTTTTGGCATTTTTATCATATACATCCTATATGTTATCTGTCATATTCAGAAGACATAAGAACATAGAAATGAAGACTTAATTAGCATCCAAAAGAGTAATTTTGTGGACTCCTCCAGAAATTCTGCATCACACAAACACAGTAAGCTTAGGCCTGTCAGAAAAAAAAAATAGTTAAAATTGATATTGAAAAATTATTACAATTTGGTATACTTGAAATCCTGTCTGCCAGCCCTAATAGTTAGATATACATAGAATGGTTAGATAAATTTAAGGAAGAAAGCAAGCAAAGCCTTGGTCAGACCAGTGCCAGCTGCCATGTTACAAGAAAACTCTTCTGCATCTAGTTAACATCATTATTTTGTTCTCCTGGACCCTAAAGCTGAAAATAGATGCTCATGGTAAGCATGCAGTCGGAATCATCATCCAAACTACTATGGCAGTATCTGCCGCAATAATCCTTTTAATCACAACCAGGTTAAAGGTCTTCTGCTTGAATTTAAGAATCACTTTACCATCACTGCATAATTCTAGTAAATAGTCATTTATTATCCTTTCTGAATGGGTTTCATACTCAGACATTCTTCTCACTCATTTCAGTGAACTATTGACAATATTAGTATTAAGAAGTAATGCTGTTTTCAGACCACCACGAGTCATCAACTTGTATTCAGCCAAAGACGTGTGAGGTTTTCAACTGTATCATAATTATTTTTCTATTACAATAATCCAGATCCAAGATTATCTGGTGAGTCTATCACACACATTAGAAAAGATTATGTGTCTTGCTAGCAGTGCTAAGCCTAATTTGTTAAATTGTGAAAAAATGTGTATGGAATCCATCAAAGCCAATATTTTGTTTCCTAGTATGTGACAACTCAGACAGAAGGCCAAGAAAAATTCTATTGTGTGTATAACTATATATATATCTATATTTAGTAATACACATACATTGTTATGTACATATAAATACAATCCCCTCTCCTAAAGGTATGCTATCTTTTGACAGACACCACATTTCAGTATGAAGAAATAAACCCAGACATTTGCTGCCCATTTTACTGTGTTGCTGAAAATATGCGTTTTCACTTGACAGTTTTGTTAACTGTTTTCACAGTATCATCCAACACTCTTTTTGTGTTGGCTGGTGTTGTCTTAGCTTTGCTTCCCTCAGCTTCCCTGTGAATACTATGTACGGTAAGGGTTATTTTAGGGATTCACCCAGCTTACCCCAGTTTCCTCCTGTAAGTCCCAAAGATCTCATTTGAACCCACCAGTATATTTTCTTGAACACATCTACAAAGCAGCTGAACAGATCTTCTGATTATGCTTAATTAGGTAAACACTAAAATAGCAAATTTGAACCATTATTTTATTAACTGAAATTTCACATATAGAAGCAAATTCGTAAGAGACATCACCTATACGCCACTCCAGATACAAAGCAAGACAGGAGCTGATCTCAGGAAACTGAATTTGAACATTTCTTGATTCAGCATGCAGCACCTCTGAGAGAAGCATTAAAATGGAGGTGGTCAGCCTTTTCACTCAATGTGGCCATCCCCATGTTTTTCATTGCATGCGGCAATGCGTTCTCTGCAACTGTGATATTTCAATCTTAGCAATTTTTGTCATTCATGTGAAAAGATACTCAAAGTGCTAGATTCATTCTATCCACAGTGGTAGCTGAATGGACATGTGTCTTTTCTTATGTTGTTTCCAGACAGTAACAAATATTGGTTGCTTTCAAATGCTCACTTGCAAAGACTTCTGAACTCAAGGCACGATGATCATAAACTGGTGAAGTTCAAACAAAGATCATTTGAACTCAGGTTACAACAGCTTGCTTTTCTTCAAGATGTTGTTGCACTCTTGCAATGCTTGCTTTTGCCCCGTTTCTTCCTCATAGCAGATGATGACATGTGGCTACGAAAGCACTTCCCCCTTTGAGGAGCCATTGGAAACAACTCATAGACCACAAGCAAGCAATGGTAACTTAAGACAAAATAAATTGAATGAAAGGAACTTAATGATTAATTACAGAGCAACCCTCTACTACTTTCCCCAGGACACGTATTGCAGGAAAACACAATTATGGTTAATTAGATGCATCACATTTTCCTTTCTCTGTGTGCATGTGCACAAACTCTGATTTCCATACAGCTATTGGAATCTGATTGTCTATGCAGATGCCTGAATCAAGAGGCACCATATTGGATCTGATGGAAGAATTCTGATGCATTTATAAATAGACCAGTTTGCTTGCATCTACTTTTGCATATTAGTAAGTAATTCCTAGTACATCATGATGCTCTTTGGCTGATACATTTTACTAAATTGGTCCAAACAAAAGCCAAAACTATTCTGAAGTAAAATAGGTAAGAAATAAGCAACTTGGTGAGACTGGAAATCAACACTATAACACATTTTTAAGATATACAGGGCTCTTGGGGCCACTGAACTTTGAGTACCTTTTAAGCAGCCCCAAGCTACAAATATTTTGAGAGGATTTGCTCATGGTGTGCTATTATTCCTGCAAATGGTTTCTTACAGACTTCAGTGAAAGTTCAAAACACTTGCCATTATATATTTATCAGAAAAGTGTTGTTTAAATACAAGTGACCTTTCATTAGAGATGGTCTCATGATGCAAAACACAAACTCAGATCCAGATTTAGAATGGCTCGAACTTCCAATGGAGTCCTGGTTCAGCCATTATAAATGTCAAGCCTATTTGCAAAATTCAGATTGAGGTTTGAATGTCAATGTATGCATCAAGTTCAGGGGTTTAGGGACCTGGTTATCTGCTTCAGAACTATCCAAAGTTCTTATTAGTTACTGTATCTTCAATAGTGAATCATGTTCTGACATATTTACTTTAAAAAGCGTTAACTTTCACGCAGAATAAAGAAGGTCTGCAACAAAAATGGCACCAAAAAATGGTGAAGTCAGGTAGAACAGATAAATAGCCATGTCAGACTCATACTGTGAAGAAGCAAAGACACAGGCAGGAAGATCTATTATAAAAAAAAAAAAAAAACACAAAAACCCCCACACCTAACAAAGTCAAGAAGGTCTGCAAAAAAAATGGCACCAAAAAATGGTGAAGTCAGGTAGAACAGATAAATAGCCATGTCAGACTCATACTGTGAAGAAGCAAAGACACAGGCAGGAAGATCTATTATAAAAAAAAAAAAAAAACAAAAAACCCCACACTTTAAGTGTCACAATCGCCTGAATTTCAGCAGAACAACAGAATATACTTTGAGCCACTGGCAAT
Organism: Egretta garzetta; assembly: GCF_000687185.1. NCBI lineage: Eukaryota > Metazoa > Chordata > Aves > Pelecaniformes > Ardeidae > Egretta > Egretta garzetta. The sequence continues at coordinate 1,105,880 of NW_009260410.1, forward strand.
TGAATACCTCATGCCTTAGTGAAAAAGGTACCCTGTACTCACCATCCATGAAAGCTTGAACAGCCTTGTCTACATTGTTATCAAACTGCTGCAACACCAGAACTATCTCATTATTGCTTTTGTTCGGAACAATTGATCGGATTGCATTGATCTGGAAGGAAAAAAAAGGAAGACAATAACATATGGGTTTATCATACTCCTGTAGATAACAAGGTACCTCTGTGCCAATGTACATTTTATATAAATGTATGTTATACATGATGTGCTTACAAGCATACAACAGTGTATCTGCGTGAAGCAATACCCATCCTCTCCCTGCCTGGCCCATGCAAATAACAAAAACAATTTCTGCAAGAGACAAGAATCATAGAACTGGTAGCCAGTAAGCCTGGAAGCAAATCCTACCCTCAGTCACAGTGGGAGAACTAGTTTAACTAAACTGACAGAATTTGGCCTTATACTCCTTTCCTAAACGTTCTGCTTGCTGCCATGAGACTTGACAAGACACATCACATATACAAACTTAAGGACTACACAACTACTTCAACAAGGCTGTTGCATGTCCTTGCTACATTGAAGTTATGATTAGTGGGGTTTTTGACATCTGGAAAAAAGTCATATTCATGAAAGTAGTCACAGGCTAAAAGAAAACTATAATTTTTAAAAGCTCTAGTGGCTGGTCAGCATAATTTCAGTTTGCTATTCTATATATATGTGACCAGGAAGCTTGTGTAACAAAATCCTGAACAAAGGACATGGGAAGCCAAATGCTTCCTTCAGGAAACTCTGCTGATGGATGAGGTGTTACACCCACAGATGATTCTGGCATGCCATGCTTCAATTTCACCGCATTTGCTATTGCTGTTTTGTCTTCAGTATCCACTTATATCTAATGAGAATTCAACACACTACGTTTCAAATAAAATACTCCTACTGGAATCATGTTGATGATTTATTTTCTCATGCCCATGTAATATAGCTGAAAGTAAATAGTTACATGAAACCTAATTACTATATTGTATTGATGCTAGACAAGCTTTACTAGGTAGTATCAAAATAAAAATACTTGGTTAAACATAATTAGAAAAACTAACAAAAGTCTATGGTAGTACTCTGAAAAAACAAGAGCATCAGTGCCAAAACCAGTCTAGTTGTTCCAAATCACCTTTTTGAGCTTCTGTGTCAAGCTATTCAGCATGTATTTACTATTAGAAACTTGTTATTGCACTGCAAATGTTTATTCCAGCACCCTTCTTTGCTCTCTTTCTGTGGGAGTACATCCTTGATTAGGGTGTACTTTATTTACTGGATCACAATGTTGCATGCAAATTTCTGATTGTGAAGCACTGATGGTCTTTTTATTGCACTGTGAAATATAATTGTGAAAGAATAATATCTGAAGATAGATCTGTTTAAGGGAAGTAGGCTGGCTTACATTGTGAGAGCATTCATACTACCTTGTCTTAGCTGTCCATTTAGATGCTGAAGAACAATCTTTCCAGATTCCTTTTATAGAGTCTCCATCAGTGGAGACACCAGAAAGTAATCTGGACCACTTGTGTGCTCAGATTTATGACCAAAAATCTTATTTTGCTGCAGTATGTTCACTCCATTCCTCAACCATTGTTATTTCCCTGTCCCTTATACTAACGTAAGCCATGGCTCACTTCAGGTTCTATTAATTCATGGTGGCTGAGGGCTGTCATTCACGACACCTCCTGGACTCTGGGATGAGATGCATCCCAGAGTCCTGAGGGAACTTCCATGATATTTGAAAAGTCATGGCAGTCAGGTGAAGTCCCTGGTGACTGGAAGAAGGGAAACATTGCGCCCATTTTCAAAAATGGTAGAAAGGAAGACCCTGGGAACTACCGACCTGTCAGCCTCACCTCTGTGCCTGGGAAGATCATGGAACAGATCCTCCTAGAAGCTATGCTAAGGCATCTGGAGGACAGGGTGGTGATTCGAGACACCCAGCATGGCTTCACCAAGGGCAAGTCCTGCCTGACAAATCTAGTGGCCTTCCATGATGGTGTGACAACAACAGTGGACAGGGGAAAAGCAATGGACATCATCTATCCGGAGTTCTGCAAAGCCTTTGATACAATCCCCCACAACATCCTCCTCTCTACATTGGAGAGCTATGGACTGTTCGGTGGATAAGGAATTGGTTGGATGGTCACATCCAGAGGGTAGTGGTCAACAGCTCGATGTCCGGATGGAGACTGGTAACGAATGGTTTCCCTCAGGGGTCCGTACTGGGACCAGTGCTGTCTAATGTTTTCATCAATGACTTAGCGAGATCAAGTGTACCCTCAGCAAGTTTGCGGATGACACCAAGCTGAGTGGTGCGGTTGATATGCCAGAAGGACGGGATGTCATCCAAAGAGACCTGGAGAGGCTGGAGAGGTGGGCGGGTGTCAACCTCATGAGGTTCAACAAGGCCAAGTGCAAGGTGGTCCTGCACCTGGACTGGGGTAACCCCTGGTATCAATACAGGCTGGCAGAAGAAAGGATTGAGAGCAGCCCTGCCGAGAGGGACTTGGGGGTACTGATGGATGAAAGGCCAACCATACCCTGGGCTGCATCAAGAGAAGCGAGGGAGGTGGCTTGTTCAGCCTGGAGAAGAGAAGGCTGTGGGGAGACCTGACTGCGGCCTTCCAGTACTTAAAAGGGAGCCTATAGGAAAGATGGGGAAAATCTTTTTAGTAGGGCCAGCTGTGTCAGGACAAGGGGTAATGGTTTTAAACTGAAGCAGAGTAGTTTTAGACTAGATATAAGGAAGAAATTCTTTACAATGAGGGTAGTGAAACACTGGAACAGGTTGCCCAGAGAGGTAGTGGAGGCCCCATCCCTGGAAACATTCAAGACCAGGTTGGACGGGGCTCTGAGCAACCTGATCTAGTTAGCGGTGTCCCTGCTCACTGCAGGTGGGTTGGACTAGATGACCTTTAAAGGTCCCTTCCAACCCAAAACATTCTATGATTCTATTAGCTTCAGCACTGCAAAAGGTTGACACTTGCTTCAGCTAAATCCACACAGGATCAAACTTTCTGGAGGATGCTTTCTAGATGACTCCATCTCTTTCACTGTGTAAGGAAGGCCACTTTCTGATTTCAGCACACAGCTTTAGTACATCTACTTAGTACAATTTACTCTGCTCCTGCCCATCATCTGATCACACATCTCTTTGCAGCTTCACATTTACCCACCACACATTTCAATTAGCAAGTCTAGCCTTGGACAACTCAGGCCACAACCATAATTTAGAGGACAGTGGAGTTAAATTGCTTGTCTGCTTCCCAAGGACCCTTTCCAAAGGCTTATCTAATAATTTCTCTAATGTTAACCCCCTATGCCCAGGCAAAGCTTGCCCACAAGCTAGGTCCAAACCCAACACCTAGCTGCTTTAGAATCTCTAGTAAACACAGGTAACTTTATGTTAGACATTCAGACAGGTTAGGCTGTCAACTGGACCACTTGAACCAGAGGCTGATGTTGTCAGAAACTATCCAGAAAATCTCTGTCTGCTCAAGTTTATCTCTAACTGATGTGTGCATGCATGGGGAAGGAAGTAGCGAGCATAGCTCTCTATGCACTGCGGGTATTCAAGTGAAAACCAACCGAAATTGACAGGATGTGCAGAGAAAGCCCTGGAAAAAGGAGTTTTATTCATCTTCCGACTGTGGGCACAGGCATGCTATTGACTGATAAAGCTGCAACAAGTATGAACTGAGCTGGCTCCATAACAATAAAAGTTGGCAAAGACACTAGGGTAGAGCAGGCCACAAGCTGCTGTCCATTTTGCGTTCAAGCTAGTAGCTGCCAAACATTTCCACCATGTGGATTACATCTTCATATTCTCACAAAAACCTCCTCTCTTCTTTCACAATCATGTGGATCATCTCTCTGCCTACTCAAAATTGCATAATCTCCTTGTGGCAACTGCTTACAGGAAAAATAGTAAAAGGAAATATCTAGTGTATCCTAACCATCTTTAAATATAAGCATGGGAATTTCATATGGCTTCTAGGTCCTTCTTTGCTATGAAAAGTCTGGAAGCCTCAAGAAGCATCTGGAAACAACAAAGTGAGGCCAAGACCACAGGATGGATCAGGCAACTTGCCACACACTGCAGTTTGGAAATTTCTTAAAGACATTAAGAAGAACATCTGTGGGGTGGAGAACACTGACACACAAGAACTCAACCAGGCAGACTATGTTTTAGACTACAGAATCTACTGAAGACTTTCTGTTTGCACTGCACTTGGTTAAGAAATTTTTGATTAATAGAACAACCAGAATTAAAAGCTAAACTGTTCTTCATTTGATTAGTATTATGATTAAATTCCCAAAGGTTATGAAACATTCTAATTGGGAAGAGAACCCCAATAAAGCAAGATGATAATCTCAGGAAGAATACTCACCAATACAGAGGAAAAAAATTAAATATATGGCCAACACTGTGGACACAATCCTGTTTTAGTTGGACTATATAAAAATTCGATTTATGGAATATTAATGTACTGCAGAGCTCAACAGTCCTATTGCCAAAACTTAACAATATCCTTTGTTGACTGTTGTACAAAATATACTTTGTTTATATTTCCATTTAGAAAATAAAAAAGTTAAGAAGTTCCATGAAAAAATTCCTCAGAAAAAGAACATCAGATTGCAACGTAAAGCATCCAGGATTTAGGAAATTCCAAACCAGAAGTTGCTTACGCTTTCTTTATCTGTTTCTCTTGTGTTTGTATGCTATGATACTCAGGATACCTACAAGTTGTTAGTGTTTCTGCTTCCCAGATTTCTACAGTGGCTTATGTGGGATAAGATAGATGTCCTGGTTTCAGCTGGGATAGAGTTAATTTTCTCCCTAGTAGCTGGCATAGTGCTGTGTTTTGGATTTAGTACTAGAAGAATGTTGATAACACACTGATGGTTTAGTTGTTGCTGGGTAGTGCTTAGTCAAGGGCTTCTCAGCTCTGCCAGGTGCACAAGAAGCTGGGAGGGGACACAGGACAGCTGAACCAAACTGCCAAAGGGGTATTCCAGACCATATGACAACATGCTCAGTATATAAGCTGGGGGAAGAAGGACGAAGGGTGGGGGGATGTTCAGAGTGATGGTGTTTGTCTTCCCTAGTCACTGTTACGTGTGATGGAGCCCTGCTTTCTTGGAGATGGCTGAACACCTGCCTGCTCATGGGTAGTAGTGAATGAATTCCTTGTTTTGCTTTGCTTTTGCACGCGACTTTTGCTTTACCTATTAAACTGTCTTTATCTCAACCCATGAGTTTCCTCATGTTTACCCTCCGATTCTCTCCCCCATCCCACTGTGGGGGAAGTGAGCGAGCGGCTGCGTGGTGCTTAGTTGCCAGCTGGGGTTAAACCATGACAACAGATGAAAACTAAAATTTGCCAACAGTAGGATATGTCAATATTAAGAAAAAAAATATATACATACTGCTCTGTTCAGAAACAACAAAAGCAGATACAAACCCAGAATTCCAACAGAGAAGAAATCCCAAAAGGTTTTGTTCTGAAATAAAATACTTTGTCTTAAAAATTTTTAGGAACAAAATGAAATAATGCTACTGTATTTTTTTCTGGAGTTTCACAAGGCAGACAGATCTGTGTGCCAGACATACGTCTCTAACTTACACACCATCTGACTGATGTTTTCATCCAGAATATACTGGAACAATTGTACACAGGTAGTGATTTCTGGACATCCAGAAGTTATTGACAAATGGCTACAAGTCTCAAATTGTGACCTGACAGTCTGGGAGAAGGACAATGTGTGTTGAGGGACACTAGGCTATATGACAGCCTTAGTCTAGAAATGCAGATTTCAAGGTCCTTGATATTCCACCTTAGTGCTTTCACCCTGGTTTCAAAAATATGTGTAGGTTTCTATGTTTGAAGCTCAGGTCTGTCCCCACATGCAAAACATGTCCCATATATATCCAGAAGAAAGCGACATAATGACACAAAAGAAAACGCCAAAGGGAGGGGTAGACAACCTTCATGACAATGTAAGCTTAACACAAATGCACTTCTACAGCTGGAGGTCATAAGAGACATATCACAGACCATGATGAGCGGAGGCACAGCAAAGCTCCACGAACACTTGACAAATGCAAGATGACAAGTGGGAGATATATTAAAGGGCTGGATGTGTGCCAGTTCTAGGCAGCCCAGGTATGCTGGCTCCTCTCTGCTTCACCTGCTAGTTCAAGTGATAAACCTCACCTTTTGCTAGCACAGCTATACAACTCAGCTGCTTACAAGTTTCCAGCTGCTTGAGCGAAGTCAGTCAGCTCCCAATCCAGAAAACTATATGGAGCTCATTTTTATTAAAGGTGTGACAGGGTGATTCCAGGGCAGGATATGATTCCCAATTTCATCTCTCTAAACTTACAGTCCTCAAACTTACCATCTTCTCAACATGTAAGCAACAGATTATGGAACTAGAATAATCCAATCATGTATGACTTCTCATCAACAAATTTCTTTAAAAAAAACTATTTAACATCCTAAAGGATGAAAAAAAGCACAAGAGCCAAAGAATCTCCTAACACGCAGTGATACTGCATTAATACCTAACAGTCTGCAAGAACAAACTCACAGCAGTCTATTAGATTTATTTCCGTGTATGTGGGAGAAAACATTTTTTTCCTACTTGCTGAAACCTGATCATAGGAAGAACAACATTACCAGACAGACTACAGGGAAGTCAACTATTTTAATGATTTTGTGAATCATCCTGTCTTTACCCAGTGTAGATTTCCAGAGAACTTCTGTCATCATCTGGATACTAGACAAGCATTCCGGGACATGAAGAGAATTCAGTAACATACCTTCTGAACCATAGATAGTTGTGCTGTTAATGTCAGCATCAGTTGAGAAGCTGTCATTGACAGTAGTTAAATTCCTGGGCTTTCCCTCCTGTAGCCTGACCAGAAAGCACATTTTTTTGGTTACTACTAAGATGACTTGCTCAGAATTTCAGCTTACAAAAGCTACTTTAAAGCAATCACAGATCTAAAATATAAAGCTGTGATCTTGAAAACAACTGTGTACGCTCAAGAACATGGAAGGCAGAACCCACATCCACCTCCACTTAAATCCACAATCCAGAGACCTACTTTGCAAGCGTGCATTTAATTCCTGTGGACCTAGCTACTCTTCTGGATAAGGCTAGAGTTAGTTTAAAGTTTAGAAGACTTCTAAGCCACTTTTCTGAGCTGAAATCTTAAGCACACACTTAGCTTGAAATGCTTGCTCAGGCCCTGTTAAAGTCCCTGCAATTTGAGACAGGCTGCATCTCATCATGACCAGAATGAGATTGTTTTTAATCAGTCTTACACAAATTGCTGAGGACTACCCAGAAGTGATACCAGAATTGAAAAAGGTTCCAGGTCCCCTCAGATAAGCTGTTTCTACTGCAAAATCAAATCAGCAAGGGCTGATCAGATATACTTGACTATTTTTCTGAGGGTTACTGTTAAACTATAGACAATCTCACTCAGGGCAAAGTTTTGGCTCACCTGAAAAAAAATAAATTCAGTAAGAGGTTACTTCTGAGGAGCGTGGTACACAGGAGAGAACACTGAAATTCTAATCTCTCATGGTATCTTACTTGAAGTCCTCATGAACATCCATCTCAGGAGACTTTCCTGGTAAGTCAAGCTCAAAAAGAAATACAGACTGCCTGAAAGTTGTGACAGCAGATTACGTACTCCACACCCAGAACCAAGCTGACGTTGCTGTGTATTCCTCTGAGTCCTTCAGGCTCTCTGTCAAGTTTTAAATGGTTCCCAGGCAACTGTAACAATGTGCAGTCAATCGCTGCCTGTTTGCTGCTCTACTCCATCTGCTCCCCCTTGGCATCATCTCAAAGAGGATGTTTCTGGTGAGTAAGTAACATACCCGGGGTTCAGAGAATTTGTTTATATATTTCTGACATACTGACAAATTAAAGTTTTTTGCTGAAAGCTCACTGTCCTGGTTTCAGCTGGGATAGAATTAATTTTCTCCCTAGTAGCTGGCATAGTGCTGTGGTTTGGATTTAGCAGAAGAATGTTGATAACACACTGATGTTTTAGTTGTTGCTGGGTAGTGTTTACACTAAGTCAAGGACTTTTCAGCTTCCCATGCTCTGCCAGGTGCACAAGAAGCTGGGAGGGGGCACAGCCAGGACAGCTGAACCAAACTGCCAAAGGGGTATCATATGATGTCATGCTCAGTATATAAACTGGGGGGAGTTGGCTGGGGGACAGCGATCGCTGCTCAGGGATGGGATGTGCATTGGTCAGCAGGTAGCAAGCAATTGCATCACGCATCACTTGCTCTGTATATTCTTCTTTATATTATTATTACTACTACTACTATTTTGCTTTATTTTATTTCAATTATTAAACTGTCTTTATCTCAACCTATGGATTATCTCACTTCTATTCTTCTGATTCTCTCCACCACCCCACCAGGGGGGAGCGAGTGAGCAGCTGTGTGGTGCTTAGTTGCTGGCTGGGGTTAAACCATGACACTCATGGCTGTTCTGAACCCCCTGAACACAGCTGCTCTAATCCTCTTGAAGTAAGTTACTATTATGGCCACTTATTCAGTTAGAAATATTGTTACTTATGCTTGGTTAGGAACACTAATGCAGATCCACCTTCACTTCGTAGTAAACATTAAGATCAATAGATTTTCTCTAAGTTAGGAGCTAAATTCATTTAAAAGTATGATTATCAACAATTTCACAGACATTTTCGTACTTCATTTCTACTCCATGTCAGTAGGAAATCTTTATGTAAACATATAAATCATAGATACCCACTGCAACTGAAAACAGGTAGCAGTGTAGGCCACACTCAACTAGATTACAACTCCAACTGGGGTTGACCTAAATCCTGCAAGAGGAGCAGGGAAGGAGGGCTGTCTGCAGAACTCTGCTGGTTTCTATAATCTAGGAATTTAGCATTAACAGATGTCCTGGCTACATTAAGCAGGAAAATGCATTTGAAAAACACTTCATGGCAGAAATTTTTAAGGTTTTGAAAACTCCTACAGAAACATATTTCATAAATACAATTTGACTTTGCTGCATTAAGAGCCTATTTCCTATGTCAGAGACATTTTCCCAGAATCTTAAATGAGCTCATCACAACACATTGGACAAGTGTTGTTAACATCCCCTTTGGGCAAAGTAACAGCTTTGATCAGGTCTGCATCTCTCTTTCCATTACACGACCTGTTTATCCCACTGGTACCTTCAGATCATTTATTCCCAATAAGCACAAACCCAATTCTACTTGCTGCAGTAAACTACTTTAGGCAATCATCATGGATTTAATGTGTCACCCCTGTCACATGAATTTATAAACTAATTAAATGGAAAAACCAGACATTTCAGGAATTTTGAAAGAATGTATTAAAAAGTTTGGCTCAGTAAGAACTGTACTGCTTGAATAATGACAGCACTATTTAGAGACCTGAAGCTATATATCCGTAACCCAAATTAAACAGCTCACCAAGTGACACAAGTGTATTTTGATCAACTTTGCTGGTCTTTGGACCAAGTCCATCTACTTCAACACATGGGTAAGGAACAGCTGCAAACGTCAACTTTAAGGAGACCTAGTGAAATCATAGGTAGGAAACGGTCTCCTTTTGTAATGTATGATTTTAAATGTATATACTACTCCCATCCTTCCACTATGAATCCTACTCTTTCCTTGCATGCTATCACTTACGAAAACCTCAGTGATGGTGTAATGTAAACAAAACTGTGAACCCCCCCGAAACACATCTGAATAGAATTTCCTTCTTGCAGTTTATGGAACTCCTCCATCTGCTCCTACAGCTCTGATACTTGAAGTGACAAATGAAAAAGCAAGCCTTGCAGAAGAACTTCAGCAAAACTTCACTCCTAACAGAATCCCAAGAGAAGGATTTTCATCTGAGTATTTTGCTAGTTCCAGCTGACACCAGATCTGACTTGTTCAAACATGTTTAGACACACAATACAAAATTAATAATAATAATAATAATAATTAAAAAAAGAGGCCCAACAGCAAGTCCTGGAGTTTGAACAACTCCCAATATTTCTTTGGATCAAAACCAAAATCACGTGCCAGAGCTGAATGGCTATCCTGGGGAGTGCCTGATATTCACTCTTCTCTTGTTAAACTAAGAGGGTCTAATTGCTGCAGGAGACAATACATTGCTTGTATTCCTCACTCAAATTGCTACTTCTTTGGAAGCCTTGTCACTCAGAATGTCAGCACCTCTTCTGGTGATGTATTAGGTTGATGCTTGAATACCTCCACTAATTTTATGCAGTTATTTTGGATTTAAGCCAATGATTTTGGCCTATTTTATCCCTTAATCCAGTGAATTTGTGTGCATATGATCTGAACTATGTATAACTCTCAGTCTCTGAAAATCCTGCTACTAGAAAACAAGTCCTTATTTATACTCTATTTTCAGGCAAATATGAGTATAATCAGAGGCAAGAGGGAGAGTGGCATAGTGAAGTATGACTACAGCAAGGGTCAGGGCAGAGAGAATTATTCTTGAGAGAGATCTTAATGGTAAACTTCTCGTACTAGCTATGCAGGCATACAACGACCCTTATGGCTGCTGAAATGCAGAACTTGCGGTATTCTAGAAAATATGCATAAAAATATGGTAATCAGAACAGCCCTGGCTCCCCACAAGAGTATCACAGCTGCAGGAGCCTCTGCCAACTATGGAAACTTCCATTAGCCTTCCTGACATCACAGGCCAACATTTATATAAATCTCTCAGAGGAGTGTGGGGTGGGGGGAGGAAAAGAAATAAAATAGAATATTTAACCTATTGACTTTATGAACTATTTCAGCTGAAATGCCAGGGATGAATTATACAAGTATCAGTACTACAGTAGCATTCTCTTATGACTCAAATTAGGGGCAGGGTCTTACAGAGCCTGTGTGTGAGCGTAATGCCCCAAATGTCTGCCTCAGCCTCATATCACCTTTAAAACAGTGGCAGAGGTCTTGTTTCCTTGAATAACTAGAAGCTGATCACGGAGAGAATACGGAGAAGAGAGAACATGGAGAAAAGACACTACTTAGAAAAAAAACCCAACAAACAAAACAAACACCCTTATGCTAAAACTTCACCAGCTGTGTACTACATTTTTGTCACAGAGAAACAATGTTCAATTTAAGAAGAAACTTGTGTTCTACCTGTGCAGAAACTTACAAGAATAAGTATTTATGTGGAGACACACAGCTCCTTTGGCTTCATTCAAGCCCTAGCAGGATCAAAGACTTAAATATATTGTGATCTGCAAGCACTAAGGGAGAACTGGGAAGGAACTGTATTCTATTCTGTTCTTTTTAACAAGGCCTGTTTATATTTCTGTTGATGGCAATGGATTTGTGGAGCTCAGCAGAAGTAATTAAATATTTAAATCTTGGTTTTGTGTCCCAGAAAAACTCCCCCCAAAAAGGTGGATAAAGGTAAACATTAAACTCACTGCTTCAATGTTGTTACCAGGACACTGTAAACATGTCTGCTTTTCAAACATGCAAATGAAGTCCTTACGTTTTAGCAGTCTGTGAGCAAATATAATTAAAGCCTACTCAGCAGGACTTACCTGTTCAACCTGGTCCTTGTATTTCTAGTGCCTTACTCAGTGGGTTCTAAAGCTACAGTTGCTTTAGAGTTACTCAGTTTGTTGCTGACAGAAAGAGCCACAGTACTGTAAATCACATATGAGATGTCAAATGGAGGGTCTGTGCCATTGCAATCTCATTTTAAAACAAGACAGACTTGTCCAGGTGAAATGGCAAACTGAGGGTGCTAGCTTCTCAGCTGATGGATGTACAGTTGATGAAGTTTATGCTGTTCAGTCACTACACCTTTATTTAGCAGCTTAGTAGTCTGTATTTTCCAGAATAAAAACCAGATATTTTGCAATAATATTTTAATTACTGTTAAATTCAGTTTTCACTTTGACATAGGGATTTAGTGGCACTAAACACTGACAGAAGATACAGGAAAAGAGAGGAACTATTTATAACAGTGTATTGAACCAATTATTTTCCTGCCTTAAAATGTATATATTTGTAAACATTTGATTTTTAGATACTCCCAGCAGATATCAGACTTCTAGTACAAATAAAAGTCTTGTTGCAGTTCTTCATTCTTAAACTAGCAAAAGACAAACAGATGATTTGTAAAATCCTGCACTTGTAAAATTGACTAAATGAATAAAAAAAATCCAAGCTACACAGTAAATAGGCAGAACTTCAATTGATTTACTGAGTTGCATTTTAAGAGTTATTGTAATTTACCTTCCACCACTCTGGCACTAGGGTATAGGATTTGATGACATTACTTTCTATCCATCTATGGATAGAAATAGATACTATAGATAGTAATGATGACATTACTATGCAAAATCCATCATGCTACTCAGTGTTTAAACCCTGTGCTATTATTAAGGACTGAGGAAGATACTCATCACTGAAATACAGATTCATGTTGACATGCCAATCCTCAAGCACAATGAGTGATTCAGGAGTTAGCAAGAACTATGAGGAAAAACTACCCAAAAAGCAGGTACCTGGACAGTGCAACAGCTAAGGAATTGTTTCCCATCAGGGGATATAAAACAAAAAAGTTCCACATTCTTTTGAAAGCAAAGAAAGTGAGTAAGCAGTGAAAGATGGACACAACAGTCTGAAAAAGAACTCATTCCCACCTGAACAACTTAGTATATATCATCACTTGCTATGCTATTTCCTCAGAAGCTTCGTTCATGTATTGGTGGACAGGTAACAGTTTGTAACTGTTCCTTCAGGAAACATCATTAGCAAACCGAAACTTCAGGAAAACTAGTTTCAGGCTCAGTAGTTGTCATGATTCATCAAGTCTTTATAATTCAAATGCAATGTCTAAACCATTAACTACTAGTCACGATCAGTTCCGAGAAATACCTTACCCAACTGAAAAGTTTATTTATGAATTCAGAAGCAAACCAGCAAGCGAGCTGATCTGACTGCTGACCTCTAGTTCAAAGCTATTTCTTTTCTCTGTAACACTGTGGTGTGTTATATTACATCTTAATCTCTATCACTTCTTGGGACTTTTCTGGATTGGAAAGCCACATTTACAGTATCTTGCTCACATTCCTCAGGCCAAATGGGTTTTTCCTTGTTATCAGTCCACCTAATTGCAAAACTGAAGTTAGGTATGTCTTTTTCTGCTGAATAATTTTTTCTGTCAGCTCAAGAAAAGAGTTAATCCATACAAATAACCATACACAAATTTTTATTCTTTTCCTTTCCATTGACAGGCTTAGAGAGAAGAGAGTATTTCATATGCCCACTGCCCTGCAGGATGTGTTATGTGCCACAGGCAGGTCTTATGATACAGCAGAAGATGACTACATTTCTCAGTTTCACATTACCCTTACTGTTCTGTATTTCCTTGATATTTAATCAGTCTCGATCCTTTCTCCTTGTGCATCTTTCATGAAGTGAATGGGCCTAATCAACTTTTCACTGATACCCAGACAAACTTGGACTCACTGACAGAATTGGATTCTGGCCTTTAACATTTATCACACTGCCTTAAAATCTGTATCAGAACACCACACTGGGCTTAATAAAGCTGTAAATCAAGGAACCCATTAGCCTTCTGTGAACTTCCTAAATGCAAGGCTCCATCTCTTCTCCCAAACATGAAATAGAACAAAGCCTGATTTTATAAAAGACAATGATTCAGGTGAATTCTCAAAATCTTGGCTTCTTTTAAAATACAACCCTATCATGTTATACTCCCCTACAGTCTTTCCCACTTCTCCCTGCCCCCATCCCCGCTCCTTTTCCCTGTTCTTTGACAGATGTCCTGGTTTCCTATTTATGTTGATGGGGAGTACCTATAGGTTAGATTGCCTCTCCACAGTCTGCCTGCTGGGATTCATAAAAGATCTCCTGGCTTACCTCATAATTGTATACTAATTAGCCTTAGGTCCTTTACTGCTCCTGAAAGGGTGGTGAGGCTCTAGCACTAGCCAGGATATGGAGAGGACATACTTAAGCATATAGAATGCAGCTAAAAGCAGATCTACTTGCATAGGAAAAAAAAAAAATCTATTCTTTTCAGCCCCTGTAATTTTAGGAATTGCCTTTTGTAGTATAGGTATGACATTTTTGGTCAGAAAAATTATTTTCTAAAGGGTGCGTTTCTTCAAAGGTTGTATTTTACACAGCAGCAATCATAAAGTGCTATTCACCACAGCATCAGCATGCACAGGAATCACAAAGGAATACAAGAAGTCTATCTGACAAAACATCATCTCGTTGCAGAAAAGCAAAAAATGTTTCTCATCAACCAAGATTAATATACCAATCCTATCAATACCTGCTTGTGTACTTAACTTTATGTACAGAGTCAATGCATACTAAAGTTAAGTATGTGAACAGTGTTTGAAGCAGGGATGAAATATGTATGCAAATACCATTTTGGTTTGCACTGTACTGTTACTTGAACCTACCTTTTCCTTGATATTTACAGGAGAATTGATTTCTGCCATCTCTCTTCAGGTGAGAATATTGTCTGTGAAAGGAGAAAAAAAAACAAACACAAAAGAGATTCATTTGGAGGTTTTAATCCCAACCCGTCAAAGCTGCACCTATAAAGACTAGTTGCACATGCTTACCTATAATCATGATAAACACGAGAACACTTAGTGTCCTGCACAGCAGTGCTCAATCTTGCCAAAAAGCAAAGCTAGTCCAAATTTCATAATTACCCCAGATTAGTTCTGCAAACACATTTTAAAAATGCCTCATAGTTATGAATTTGTATAGAAGGGGTATCATGCTTCTCCCAGCCATGTCCGTCAGACCCTATTCATTATTACTTGATACCTTTGAGGCCTTAAAGAGGAGGAACACCTTAGATGAACTCAACAGCTCCTGTTTTCACCAGCAACCTCAATTTTTGCCAGAAAATTTGTCTGAAGATCCCACCTTAAAAAGCAGCTAAATTTGCCAGGAAGTTAGGCTGACAAGTGTTGCATGGCTGATTTTGGTTTGGATTTTTTTTTTTCCCCAAACTAATGCAGAGGATTTAGCCACACAGCTCCTATTATAACTAGCAGGGTCTGTATAGTTAAATCTCCAAGTCTGCTCTGAAAACTTGGGCACATGAATGGAATTTGCATGTGATTAAGAAATCCTGCAATATGCTTTCTATTTCCAGTTAAGTAGCTGTGTAAGGGAGAGACACTGATGAAGAGTTAACACAAGGAAGGGAGTCCAGTTGCCCAGTCCTGCTTCCATCAAAACCAACTGCCTTAGACTTCAGCAAGGAACAGGCTTGAATCTTCGCATTTTAAAATTAAGTCACACAAGAAAGAATTACAGCAAATACTAAGTCAAATGGAATAAAAGTTTGCTTTGGATGCCAAATTTAACTCTATTGTACACCGATAATAAGGTACAGATGTACATAAATGAAAATGAAATCTTAGTTCTTCCAAAGTTTTTAAGTTGAAACACTTCCTCCTTTTCCCCATTTGAGCCCTGTGCTATGTGGACTGATACAACAGTTCCCCTAATTCTTCTAAATCTCTTTTAATGCACTTAAACAATCCTCCCATAACTCCTGCTTTGAAACATAGCACTTCAGTGGAGTTCAAACTCTGGAAACCAAGTGCTTCTATTATAGTATCCGCTGATAGCATTTAAATCTTTTTCTTAACTTTTGTATGTATCCATTTTCTAATTCAAGAGATGAGATTCAAGGAAGCACATTTTCAAAAATTGCGTGACTTTGTTTGTGGTAAGTGGGAAAGAGATGATAGGAAGAAGAAAAAGGAATGAATTTTTGAGTTTTGGTCTGATGAAGAACAGACATTGAAATATGGAAACCCTCAAAAATAAGGTTCCAGAAGAAAAAAGTAACCCTTTCCATTGCCAGTTATTAAAAAAACCAAACCAAACCAAAAAAAAAAAAAAAAGCTGCGTGAAATAAGTAAGGTTCCTCCTGCCATGTCTGTTTTACTATACCATGAACAGATACTCTCTATTAAAACTCACATACTGGGTATCTGTCTTTGTTCAGTGGCTCAGCCACTGAGCTGGAGTCTCACTATGTCCAATAAGACTTCTTCCTGGCAACTGGGCCACTCTGTCACTCTGAATGCCTTACTGTCTGCTGGTATCTCAGATCAGAAGGTTCCCCTCCCTGTCCCTCCTTAAATCAAGGACGAAAGAGCTCAAATTAGTTTCTTTGTCAAACCCTCACAATGGCTAAAAGCAGAGTTATAAAAAGCCTGGACAGAGCAGGCAGGAAGATCACACAGCATATGAGTTACCCCAGGCAACTCCAGTTCCAATATTTAGTGTGTTCCAACAACTAAAGGGAAGTGTTGAGAAATGACTGCAGCCTGTAGTCCCTATATATATATATACACACACGTACTTCTTGTCTTTCGCGGTCAGCTATTTCTCATGCCAAATGGGCACAGAACATGAGATATAGGTCATCGAATTTCCCATGCAGACTGGAAAACTTAATTCTGAAATTACTCTGCAAGTCATCTCCCTTACTGCTTTTCAGAAAAGCATGTCTCCTACCTACTGACATCAAAACCGTGCTGGGCTGATGTTATTCTCTGTTTACTAGATAATCATATGTTAAAGAAATAGTTTAGGCATTTGACTAGTTTGCCCTTATATTTACTATCTAGCAGCTTTTGTAGTGTTACAGAAAACTTAGAAAACTTCCCTCTTGCATGCTAATTTAAATACACTTAATCTGATCCAACATCTTACAACAACATTAACAAAAAAAATAGGAAAAATCTGTCCTTGAGGAACCAACACACGGCACAGAAACAACTACAATAAGGATTACAGCTAACAAACCCTTCTAGCCTTCAAAGTCTATTAATCTATAAAAACCAATAAATAATGGGAAAATATCTTTGTCACCTGAAATCTTCAGATTCTGCTTTTTCAGCATATATCTTACTAATTTTGTACCAAAACTGTACATTTTAAAACTGCATCTTGTATGAAGCAAATTAATCCAAATAGTCGTACTTTGTGAAAGCCCCACACCTCTCAATTTATATTGCTTTAAAGAGACTAGCTAAATAATTCTTCAAATTTAAATTCAATTTGCCGATTAAACCCTACTACAGCACTTAGCCAAATTTACTCTTCATAGCAATGTTCTAACTCAGTTTAAAACCAGACATAAAAACTTCATATAACACCTTGGCAGATTTTACTTGTCTCTTCTTTGCTGTATGCTCCAGGTATTACTATGATTACAGTCTTCCACTGATGAACGTGGTGCTGATTCAGCTAGCTTGCAACTGCAAGCTGTTTCAAGACAGCTTGGCAAGCCACACAAAACATACTCTCGGTTTCTCTCTTTCTTCCTCTCTCTTTTTTTTTTCCCCCCTTTTAAGATCAAGAGCTAAGCAGACACTACCTTTTACAAATGGACTCATTCCTCTACACTTCAGACTCTTCATTAATATGCATATTACAGCTGTCAAAATGAAGATGCTAAAACTGAGTTGGAGCTATTTTTCATTCACCTTCTCCAAGGACAGATAATTGAAATAACTTGCATAAAACACTTGCTCATTTATATAACTCAGTCCAGCACTGCTTGTTATATAAAATACAAATGATACATTAAAAGGAAAATGTCAGCGTAGCACTAATTTTTAAAAATATCCTTTATGGCTATACTTAATAGCTTATCAATTTAATTTTCTCATTGTAGCACAAACTGATTTATTGAATTAACTAGTATTTTTCCTCTGATAATGTTTTAATCCATGTATTGAACAATTACTGCATTTCTAATCCTGCAACAAAAGATTACAGCACATGAATAATTTTATGAACAAAATAGTCCCACTGAAGTTTAGAAGCTTTAGCTCCAGGCTTAGATCTAAATTTGAGCTGCTACATTCTCATTCTGAACTCTTCAGAGAAGCTTCTTTCTGCCTGAGCTGTGGAACGTCAGAACATGGCCCTGAACTGAGCCCTAAAGCCCGGGGAGAACAGTGCTTTGCATGTCACTAACAGTATGCATGCAAAAAAACACATTTGGAGAAAGAACTTTTACAGAAGATTTTCTGCAGGGGCTAAGATTAAGTTAACACAAGCACTACATTTATAATGCACAAAACACACTGTATACAAGAGATTCTTAGCTTGAACGTCAGCTTACATGTTTTGTCTTTCTCCAGATCTCTTTTTTGTACTTGTGCTCCTGAAATGTCACTGCATGTCATACCAACAGGACTTCCATGAAAAAGGAATGAAAGAAAAAAGTACTACAGCATCCCTTATATAATCGGGTCATTAATTTCTGATACCAATTTCCAAATGCGTTACCTGGAATAGGAGATTACTGTCGCTTGCTTATTACATCCTGACCTCAAATACTGATGGAAGGGTGTTATTTCTATGCCTATTACGTCCAAATAAGACATTTTACTTGCCTTGTAAAATGAGGCATTTCAATGAAAGAAACAGAGAAAACATAGTAGAGGCACTTCAAGGGAATGCTGCAGAGAAGATTGGATTAAGTTTGGCAGAGCCTTACATTTCTCCCCTACCAAATGAAGCAATTCATATTACTCTACGCAGGTCTAAGCTAACATGAAACTGAACCGGGGCAGCTAAGGTCCTGGTGCATGCTCAGTCCTGCTGACCTTACTGCAAGCAGCAACGTTCAGCCGGGCAGGCAGTTAGGAATGGTCTTT
>NW_009260410.1:1124902-1141605 GCF_000687185.1 Egretta garzetta
AACCACTGGAGCAAAATATGCCTGGGCTCACCTGTCACAGCCTTAAGCATGTGGCTGCTTGCCCAGCCTTTACAGAAGTTTCCTTTCTGTTTTCAAGCACCTCTGAAATCCCACTGCTCTGTGTTCAACCTCCCAAAAAACACCTGCCGCCTTTCCCTAGTACCACCTTCTGAGGTGTTCAGCTCTTAGACACCTTCCAGCTAGACAGGCCTTGGGGTAAAGGTGACAAACACTCCATTTTCTGTAACACTTCGCATTGGTGGGATTGTCTGCAACTCAAACATCAGAGAATCATGAGACCAAGTCTGTGCCCTGCCCCTACTGCAAAACCTGGCAATTGCCACCTAGCACATTTAAATTTCAGACTGAGAAACGATAACAGAAAAAGAAAAAACACGCTCCCCTCCAACAATATGAAAAAGAATCTCCATGCGAACACATAAGAGGGAAAGGAGTTTATGAAAATCACAAATGTTGCCAGAAAGATATAATTTGTGAAAATACCCCAAAAGTAAGCTCTATCAGAGTGGAAGAGATTGTGTGCGACACCTGTTCCACCACTTCCGACATATGAAGTTACAACTTATCTTTGGCAATGGGGAGCAGAAAATTCCCCATGAAATACCATAGAATAAGCCAGTGTTGGAAGGGTTTCCCATCTCCAGGTTTATGGATGAATAGTCTCCTACACCCCAAAGGTCACATATTTTCTCATCTGCCCACTGCAACTGTTTCCTTTTATAATGTTCCCCCCCGGCCCCAGCACAACAGGAATCCCAGGTCTAACTGACCTGACCTTGCCAATGCTTCTCTAACCCCTAGCTGCTGCTGCAGTCACCTGCTGCACCTTGTGCTAACCCGGTCCTTCCTTTCATTGTGCTAATTTCTTTCAAATGTCCCATGACTAACCTTTTACAAAGTTTCACATACAGACACCTTGAGTGACAGCACAGCAACACAAGGCAGGAGATAAAATGGACCTACCACCAATACATGGACCTGCCACCGATATCAGCCCTACTAAACAAGACTATACACAGTCACTGAGTAAGCTTTTTCTGTTAACAGAGCAACTGGAGTTTACAATTTTGTCATTTAAATGTGTTCACAAAGAAAATCAATGCTAGAATATGGATTTTTAAATTTTTAATTAAGGATCATTTACTCATTTCCAAATAGTTCAAAATCCCCCAGCTCCAAAAAGCTAACATGCAAGGTACAGGCGGAACAAAGCAATCACAATTTTAGAGCCAACTTTAAAAAAAAAAAAAAGTAAATGCTAAGTATCTAACGAGATTGTAGCAGCCTGCACTATGCTTTCATCTTCTGCACTCCTCTTTCTCTACAGAATTACATCTAATTTTTAAATGGGATTCCTATCTATCCATGTGTATTACATTATGCTATCTTGCCTGCAGACTTCCATAAGCCCTAGGTAAAGACAAAACCAGCAGAATCAGAGACACATGGCCTCCATTCCACATTTGACTTTGGCTTTTATTATGAAGAGATGCTACCAGAGAGTTGCAGATGAAGGCGGGGATGAACACACCTTTCTGATATGGTTTTAAGTTAACATTTTTGTATCAGGAAGACTGACAAAAGTGCAAGACTGATTCCAAAATTCAAGTACGTCAGAAAGGAATTCTTCTGGTCTTCACTCATACTTTATTTAAATAGCAGAAGAAAAAATTACCTTATTAGGTCAAAAGCCAAACATTAGTGTGCATATGATTGTTAGTTACAAAAATCAGTGTCCTTAGTTGTGCACAAAGTCCTGCCACTGTAGTTGCAAAACTACTAGAGATAGGATGAGATTTAGACACTTGTTTTCACTATCTTGAGATTAGCAATGGCTATGATTTTCTATTTGCCATAGTCTATTGTCTAAACATAAATATAATACTTTAAAAATAAGTGCATAAACATAACCAGTGTCAAGAGCAGCTAGGACATATTAACAAGTCTCCTCTTAGCTGTCCTTTTAGCTTTCTGTATCATCATAAATGAACACATTTAGTAAAAACTATGTAAAGTGTAATTAATACAAAACTGCTATTTTTCCAGTACTGTTTTATGCCTTTCTCAACATTGTATCCAGAAATGGTACACACCATCATTTTTTATTTCCTGTTTTCCAGAAACCTGAGATTAGCCACTTGAAGCTGGTTAAGTGCCTCCAGGTAAGTCTGATGATATCTGAGGCTGTTAGCATCCTTTCCTTTAAATGCAGGCATAAACATATGTACAGAAGTGCATACACATTCCAGAATATTCTCAATTTCCAGCGCCCAGTCCCACTACCATCCCCTGGTTGTGCTTGTCTCAACCACAGAATGCAGCAGTTACCTCTGCATTCTCCCTTCTGCTCAGCTAATGCAGTCCGATTCCCTGACGGTCACCACACTGCCTGAAACCTACTGGCCGCAGAGCCGGAAACCGGATGCAGGAAATAAAATGTCTCACTGATTCCACATGTCGGTCTGGATTCCTACAGAAGAGAGGCTTATGCTCCCCCATTGTTCATCACCTCCTCCCTGAGGATTTCTGAAATGACTGACACTACAATCTGAGAAAGAAGATGTCTCAGAGATATGACAGCCTTACAGACTGCTTGCTTGAAAACAGGCATAAAAGTTTGGAAAATATGCAATGGTGCATCAGGAACGCAGTTATGTAATTTAACACTATAAAATCCATACCTGAGAGACCATGGACTTATCTTCTATGAAGAGAAAAGTGACAAAGGTGATAGTGGGATACGAGAGGAAGGAGTCCTTATTAGCATGGGGGTCAGCATCCTTTGAAGCCTGTCTCCTATCTTTCTCAGATTTCTGCCAAGGGCAGGAATGGTTCTAAGCAGGTTATAACAGTAACAGCCTGATGTCCATCCAGTGTCACAACAAAGTGGTTAGGCAACAGTAAGTCCTGTACCTCATTCTGATATACCACATTGCTCTTTAATCTTGTTCTGCTCTCTTTCCAAGCAGAGATGGTGCTATTAATGTAACCCAGGGAGAGCCTGTGCTTCCCTCTCCCAGCTCCAGTGCATGAGCAAAGCCAGACCACTACATATATGAGCTCCACAAGCACCTGTGCTTTCATACTGGAAAGAGCGTGATAGATTCTCAGGTCCTCCACGCACTTGGTGCTGCAACCCCCACTATAAGGGAGTCCTGAAGAGGAATGTTCCAGCCTTTATCAAGGTCAGTTGGAGAGAGGGTCAGAAGAAAGCTACTTGACCGACATCTTCCCCAAATTCCATTAATATTTCATCCAAACAGCTTACAAGTATTCACTAATATGACCATATCTTTTGATACAGACATCACAAAAGATTCTGTCTGTATTTACTACCATTGGTCCACAGATAACACCACACCCTTGTTATTACAGCAAAGGCAGCTTGCAAATCCTCTTACAAATCCTCTGTGGTCTTTGAATGCTAGGTCTCCCCTATCCAAGCTAAGCTCTTCCTGAACACAAGTTTCAGCGTGACATCTCCAAAAGATCAGTGAGTGTCACTGTAGTAGCTGATGTACAGTTGTGCTAAGTGACTGACACCATGTGACAGTTACCACCAGAGTCACCATCCCAGAGATATGTAAGTATAAGAATCTGCTAACTTTGTAGAATATACCTTGGGCTGAGAAGGATCCAAAACAGTTACTTATATTTAGGTCATTAACACCATCCTGCATCTAAGCAATGGAGATCAATTTAAAACAAACAAACAACAGCCTAAGAAAGCACAGGTTTTGGTACCTTCAGAATCAGCCTTTACACAGCAAATAGTGTTCAAGCTTAAATACAGTGTAAGTGGCATTACACTGCAGTGAAATAAATTAGAGTGATTCTCATAGCCTCTGGCTCACAAGGGCAGAAAATTCAGGAGAACAGCCAAACCCAGACAGCTGCAAAATATATGCCCACATTTGCAATAATGATTAAAAAAAGGTAGTAAGTGGTAACATTTTGCTGATCTTTTCTTGCACTTCTCAGCAATTCGTTCAGGAGGTTTAGCCTAACATGCTCAGGAATACCAAACATCAGAAATTACTTTTTACTAATGCTTCAGGCTGAATTCTAAAGCCATCTCTGCCACCTCCTCGCATTTCCCCATTGCAAAATGTGGTCCCTGCTCTTACCATATTTGTAATGAAACAACTAAGAACTCTGTCATATAAGACACTTGAATCACAACATTGACAAAAGGCCAGCTCTGCATTAATTACAGCAAATTATTGGAATGAAGAATCGGGCCACAGAAGGGGACATATGAGTCCTGTGTAGAGCAATGTATATGTTTTGCAACAGACGGGTACCAGTACCCGTAGATATTCCATAAATAAATAAATAAATATAGGCAGGCACATTACACCCAGAAATGCTTCTTCCACTAAGTTGTTCTGTGACAACCCGTGAGCCAAGGTATATGAGGTGTGTATACACACCCATGTTTTACTGTCTGCCAAAGAATCATCACAGCATCATTAAGTTTCACTACAAAACACATTAACTTCCCCTGTCCAGCAACCCTCTTATTGGAATAAAATTGTTTTTCTTCTAATGATGTATACATATATTCCACAGCAATACACATACATTCTTACACCAGCAGTCACCTTCTGTACTTAATACAGTAAACAATTCTTTGCTTCCATGCGATATGAACACTACTCCTACCTTTGATGGCTGCTTGGCTTCCATCCATAAAAAAAAATAAAAAAATCTTCGATTCATTACCTCACATTCTGCACCTGTGCATTAAAAATACACACAATACAAATATCCAAACAGACTAATTTTGTGTGGCCTATTATGACCCATTTACTGAGTCCAGAGGATGTCAGTCAACTACTCTAGGGTGGCAATGAGCTTAGGATGAGTGATCCCCAATCTCCTTGCATGATGGGCAATCGACTACAAGTCCAGAGACCTGCAAAGTTCTCATTACTGTTCACTTTCTCTTCTCTGTTGTTTGACAAACTTGTATTAAATTGCATTTAAATTAAAACATGGTAGTTCTAATGATATAACGAATTAAAAACAAAAGACTATGTCATACTGTTGGCAAAAACAGAGATAAAGCTACAAGGCAGATCAATCTCCCACCCTCCATCTTTGTTCAGAAGAGATAGTAAGGATGAAGAGGTGTTCAAACTATATAAAGTCAGGAAATATCCTACTATAGAAAAGCTAATCAACTGTGCTAAATACTGGACACTAAAAGTTTAGTTAACTCTGAGTGTTCCAAGAATGCATTCTAAGCCAGTTCAGTAGTGGTTCAGTGGGTGGAAACTATAATAAAATGCTTTATGAAATAATTATACTTTAAGTAAAATAAATTTGAAAATAAAATAATAAGCACAGTTATTTAAAAAAATAAATAGCATTCTAAACACTGAAAAACATCTCCCAAACACACGTAATAGTACATTTCTTAAACAAAACCTAGGAGTTCAGATTAAAAAAATGTCAAATTTCTGGAAGGGAGTCTTGTTGCACAGTGCCAGGCCCTTCCATGAAAGGGTATTTACATGATATAAGAGCTGTTTCCTAGCAAACCGCCACATGACTTAGGCGCATCTTCTGAAAATTCCTCCCATCCTCTTTCCCATACTGATTAGTAGCCAAACATTTCTTTTCAAGCCAGACCCTCTCTAAAGCTGCACAACTGTTGCCATTTGAAGCAGAGTGCCAGTAATCTGAAACCAACAGTTTCTCACCTCAGTTGGTATACATATCATCATGTGTTTGAACTCCCTATCCATCTGGTTTTGGTACATGATCTGACTGAACCTGAACAACTATCAAGTATATTGCTGAAAGGATATGAGTGGTCGAATGCACATTTAGTTCAAAACTGAGGTGGCAGTGCTTCCCACTGCTCTTCTTTTTGACCTATACAATTTATACCACCTTTTTACCTAAGGAAACACTCACCAATGGCACTGAAACTCTACTCCACAAAAAAAATACTAAAATGCAGAAATAAGATAAGCCAGGAAGTCTCCCAACAATTTTTCATTTCAGAGCAGAAAGTTATCAATTCATTAAAATCAGAACTTCGGAAAGAATGAGAGAGAGTCCTGTTCTATGAGTCCTGTTCTATAAATCCATCTGATATATCTTTATTTAAACAAAATGAAACAGCTCAAATGGAAGAGACTGAAAAGACATCCCAGCAGCCCAGTGATGAGGGAATGTCTCCAGCCTACAGATACTGAAGATTGAGTGCCTGTTCCAAACCAGCCGCCTGCTACACTAGAAGTGTGCTTTAATCCCTGAGCCATTCTTAAGAGGAGGAGAAGAGTAATTGCTCTAAATATTTTTCATCTTCTCCTCAAATCCACCTATTAGTTTCCCAGAACCAGTCAAGAGCCAAGGGCATTTCCTCACTCCAGAGGTCCAAAGGCAAGAATCCCAGGACCACTCCATCAATATCACGATTGCCAGTGGCTGCTTAGGATAAAGTAGCAACTTGCTTGGCTCCTCTTTAGGGACTGCACCCAGGGGCTCTATACCCTCCCCATGCTGCAACAGAATCACTGCTGAGAACCTAGAGCCTATGTTCTGCTGGCTGGCATACTAGAGTAGCATCTGAAGAGCATCGGTCTGATTCAGCATAAACTGAAGGTGTCCAAAATTCCCACATTTACTACATATATCTCTCTATATATCTCACTAGTAGAGCTCAGCCCAGTTCAGAATAGCTGGATTCAGCTACATGGCCAGTCAAATGGTCCTCTCTGATATGCAGGAGGGAGGGATGTAGGATCTGGAAAGAAAGTTTCAGACTGAGAAAACTCACTTTCCACAGCAATGATTGCCAAAACAAACATTACAGTCTTGCCCTTCTTCAAGTGCCTGAAGGAATCTTGCCAGACATACTGATAAAGAGCAGTGAAATAGTAAAATACAATCTATTCAAATTCTACATTTGCATGAAACCCCTGCAAAACAAACAAACAAAAAAGGTTAACTTCCAGTTTTTACAAACTAGGTATTATCTTCCAAGTCACTCTTGCCAAGGGCTTGAGTCATTAAAAGTCATTTACATTGGCTCCTATTTCAGCTCAGAATGGCATGCCAAGAGACAGTGTCAGTTAATTTGCTTCTATGTGTGGTTGCCCAAATGTGGACTGCTAGAAGAGTATGGCATGGGAATGCTAACAGCAAAGTATGTAATATAGTAGCATACCTTGCCTCAATCACAGTGGTTTCTCTAAATGGTAAAAACAGAGGGACAAAAGTGAATGTCAGGAAGTGCTCAAATTCACACTTGTTTTAGATGTTAAGAAATAAAATTGTCACAAGGAATCAAACTTCTACCAGCAGACTGGTACTGTGCAATTGTTACAGTAAATTCTCATAATCTTGGAATAAATCTCAAGTTCAAAGAAATTCCTGGAGCTATTCACATTTCAGTCGTCTTTCTATTAAGCATTCTAAGTCCACATCGTCTTTCCTCCTCACTCAGACATCTCTGAAGAGCCAGTTTACCATTGCTAGATGTGCAGGGATGATTCTCAGCAAATACAGGCTGGAGCAACTCCTTTAAACTCAAGGAGCTACACGGACTTTAACCAGCTGCATGCTGGTCCCACAGGACAGGACAGCAGAGCCCCCCAGCACAGCATCCCCCCCCCAACCGCAGACATAGAGAAGGAGCTTCTGGGCCAGTGGCATTTCAAACACAGTGGCCAGAGCTGCCCTGGCTGAGCACACAGGAAAGAACCGCACTCATGATGAGGAGCTGGCAAGTTTATAGTGAGCTTGGGTAAAGGAAGGACTTTACCAGAGCTCTGAAAGAGCTCCCTGAAGTAAAATGCTTTTGATGAAAACTGATAAAGCCAGACACTCAACTGGAGGCAAGACAGACCTAAAGAATCCTTAATGCTGCTAGGCCTCAGGTGACTAATGTATGTTCAAAGCATATGTAAGCATACTTTATGAGTCAGTGAGGTTATGCATATGCTTGAAGGTAAGTACTTGATTTAAATGCACCAGAGCAGTCTGAACCTTCCAAAACTGAATACTGAAATTAAATGCAGCCTTTCATTTTCTAAGACCAAGTCACCCCATATAGGTCCTTTGAAGAAGATGCAAGTTTTTCCTTGAAGAATATTTTAAATTATTTTATATATACATATATGTACACACATACAAAACATATGTACCTAAAAACTCTAAGAAATGCTTACAGGTTCTTCTATTAAAATGACCCGATGTATACCCAAAATAAACAGACACAGGCCCAGCAGTATTCCCATGTTAATAGTACCCATAGGGTCACACACTACACCAGAAGCAATACCACTGACATTTTGGTATTCCCAGACTTACAACAAATGCTAGGCTTCCTCTCCTCCCCCACCTTCTTACCCCCAAGGAAAACGTTAGTTTCCTATGTTATCAAAAGGTATTCCTGGAAACAACAACAAAAGCATATGAATAAGTTAACCTATAATTACTTATTGTTCATACAGTCCTTCCACCTAATTGCTATTACACATTAAAATAAGTGGCTATTAACAGTATTTACTGGACTTTGAACTGCACTTTTTAGGAGAAAAAACCCCAAGAAAGAAATTATTCTTCTCAGCTGAAACCCATGCTACCCAGTATGCAAAGGCACCTTAACTACTCTCCCCTCCCACCCCCACCCTCTATAGTCAGGAAACAATGCCAGAAAACTTTTCTGCTTCTGAAGGTCAATAGCAATGAAGTGTTGCCTGACATGCATGAACTGAGGCCCTTGTTTAGCCAGGCCTTTTTAAAAAAGTTACAGATTTCTTAATTTGGCAAGGGCAATCCTGATAAAGCTAGCTGTTTGACTAGTCATGGATATGAACGTGATATGTGGACAGCAAATGGAGTAATTTTATCACCAGAATAAAAAGAAGGTATTTTGCTCATCTGTTGAGGAACATTTTAAAGAAAATAAATGTATGTTTTACTTTACTGGTACTTTTCCCAAAGACAGGTAAGATCAGGTACATTGTACAGCACAGATACACACTTTATAGCATTTCTCAGGTCATCTGTTTTTGCCCATTCACTGGAGGCGATCTTTGGCATGCCACAATCCACGTATTGATAAAATCTGTGGCACATTAGACAGACCTTTACTTTGCATCTGTCCAGAATTTCTGCAAAGGAATATTTAACACAGCTTTGTAGGGCAAAGTAGCATACTATTTGCTCCACAGAATCTAGCGTTCAAAAGCATCAAATTAAGCTCTCATTTTCAGTTACCAGCAATATCTTACCTCTGGAAACTGTCAGTGTGCTAAAGGATGCTATACCCACATTTCTTGGGTAAACACGGATGCCAGCACCTTTCAGATAAGTGCACAGAAAAGCACGTTTTGTTTGGGAACTTCAGCATTGCCCTAACTGCTAAATCTTTCTTCCCACTGCTGTTAATTAGTAACATTACAATAGCACTTACAAGCTCCTATATACTGCATGTAGGCACTATCAAAGAAACGCTGCCAGTTAACAAAGTTACCACACTAAGCATGCCAAATTCTCAGTAGCTCAACTTGCTCTAACCACCCTGTAAGCAGTAAGAACTGGCAGAAAATAAACTGGGCTGGCTAGGAATTTTCCAATCAAAGAGTGGTTTTGTTGGGGCGTCTGGAGTGACTTCATCATAACTGAAACATTTCTCAAACATCTGCTGAAGGCTTCTCCAAAAAACTAATTGAATTCCCTATGAGCCAGTTACCCTTCCCCAGAGAGCCCAAATCACAGCAAAACTTGGGATAAGCGAAGTTCAACTTATCAAAGCAGGAAGTTACTGTGGCTTGTGCAGTCACAGAAGAGCTGACCACAGTGTTTATTATTAAGCAAGGGCCTGTATCAGTCATGCCTTTCCTTCACTCTTCCAGAGCCACCCCAAGTAAAGGCAAAAGTGCTTCCTGAACAGCTGGCCTTTTCTTAAGTGTCTGACTATATTTTCATGAAGCCACGCACAAAGTTATTATCTCCATTCACAAAGAGCAGTTCTGGCAGCCATTCGTACAGATTTCTTACTGTAGACAAGCCCATGCAGTCAGAATGCCACAAATTCACATCTCCAATTTAGCCACATACCAAAACGCGCAGGGTTGGCTCTGCAGGCAGCAGATGTGAGCTGTGACTAGATTCTGTGGTTAACAGAGCTCTATCGCTGGCATCCACAGAAACAAGGATTTTGGCTCAAGAGAGCTGGCTCTGTAGTTGCTCAATATTTGGACTCTCCTCTCCAACAATAAAAAAAAAAAAAAAAAAAAAAAAAAAAAGGCCCGCGTATAAGAAGCAATTTACACAGGATGAGATTCAGGTCCACTGGCTGTCTTCCTTGAATATGCAGAGTTCCCAATAATATTTACACAGGTAGAGCTGTTCCAAGAGCCTAACTTTATCCATCATTATTTTTCCAGGGCTTCTGCTCATTAACTGAGACCAGACAGTCTAGCCACCTTGCTCACAATCAGAGCACAGCAAACAGGGAATGCTTTGGCTCTTTTTAAACTGCCTGAACTGTGCAGTAGAAGGAAAAATACAAGAACTCTTTCACCACTTTATCCCCACATACACCCTGCTTTTGGACAGGGCACAAATTACTGTCTTGGTCCTCCATTCTAGCAGAACACACACTCCATCCTACTGCCCTCAGAGAAGGCGTTTGTTCCTCTCCTGCTGAGAAGAAAAAAAAAAAAAAAAAAAAAAAAAAAAAAAGATACCCACAATTCTTCCAACCTACTCCAGATGCATGCTCCAAAGAGAGAACAAAAATGCAAGCAATCACTAGCAAAGAAAAACAACTTGCTCTGATCATGAACCTTTACAGCATGAACCATTTCAGAACATGCTTAAGGGGGGGCAATTCTGTCCTGCCTTCACTGTAGGCTGCTTTTTATTAGTAAGTTCAGTCTTCCCCATCATTCAAGGAAACCTTCATTCAAATCAGTGCTTCAGTATTGAGAAGCCATGAGAAACTGCAGAACACCTTTTATGAAGACACTGAAGTTTCCATTTCACTGTGCTTACTGCATGACCAACCAAATCCCATAATGTCACATCTCACCTGGAATTGTATAGCATCAACTGACAAATCCAGTAAAAGATTTGAAGATGGCCACCTTGAACTCCGGCATTCAGACTGGTCACACACTGCTATACATTCACCAAAGCCTTTGTGATGCTTTTCACCAGCAGGAACAAATGCTTATCCATCTTAATATTAACAGAAGTGGAATAAAGAAGGGCCAGCAGGAACAACAGAGCAGTCCAAACATCCTAAAAATAAAGAATCTCTTCAAGAACTCAAAAGTCTCCTTTAACCTCGATGATTTCCTCAGAAAATTCTGTGAAAGCTCAACCTGCTTTCAGTTTCAGACTTTGATATTGATCAAAGTGATCAGTGAAATCTTATCTGAATTATTTCTTGAGCTCTGTGCGTCACAGAACTGCGAGTGATCTTTCACTGACAGCAGCATAAATGATCAAAAATAAAGTGTGGCAGGGAAGAACAGGGACACTGACAGTAAAGTGATTCACTATTTTTTTTTTTTCAGAACTAAGATTTCATTCCTACTTCAGATGTTTTCTTTTTTCTTTTTATTTTTCAGTTTCCTAGGATAATCACATAATTCTAATTCTTCATGTTTTAATTTTGAAAGCATTTTATCTGTCCAGTCTTGTGATAAACACAGACCATTAATCTCAAGAAAACTTGTAGAGTTGATTATTTTAAGGCACAAAATCACAAATTTATACAGACAGTAACAAGATGCACCTATAGGTAATTGCAGAACCACCCATTTCTGAGATAATTTGCCCAGCATGAACATCAGACCTTTCTTCAGAATTGCTCTTGCAGGACAGCAGAACAGAGTCAGCTTGAACATGCACCCCCTATTCAGAAAAGCTCTTAAGTGCTACTGAATTCCATGAAACTTAATCAAATGTTCTGAGATATTTTTCAGAGAAGAACGAGCTACAGCACATACTTAGCGTCTTTTTGAACTGTTTCCAAAGTGCCAATGTTACTAATGAAAACATCACATCTGCACATGCAAGAAAACATTTTTAATCAAGAAAACTCTGTTCTTAAGATCTTGCAGTAGGATTTACTTCTTCTGATGTTTATTTTTTTAGTACTACATTAAAAGTAAATAAGCGTACAGTCTGACTGGGATGGAGTTATCTTTCTTCATAGCAGCCCATTCGGTGCCCTGTTTTGGATCTGTGGCCACAACAGTCCTGATAACACAGCAGCATTTTGGCTATGGCTGAGCTGAGCTTGCACAGCGCCAAGGCCGCCTCTGCTTCCCACTACAGCCCCACAGCCAGGAGGCTGAGGCTGGGTGAGAGGCTGGGAGGGGACACGGCTGGGACAGCTGATCAAGGCTGGCCAAAGGGATATTCGTACCATGTATCCTCAAGCTCAGAAATAAAACCTGGGGTACAGGAAGAAAAAGATGGGGTTTTTTCGATTCCAAAGTGGCTGCTTAGAGACTGTCTGGGTATCGGTCTGCCTGGGGGATGTGGTGTGCAACCTCCTTTGCTTTGCTTGTTTTTTCCGCCCTCTTTTCTTCACCTATGAAACTGTTTTTATCTCAACTCAAGAGTTGTCTTGATTTTGTTCTTCCTATTTTTGATCCCTGCCCCACTGTGGAGAGCTGGTGAGGGGGTGAGTGAGCAGCTGTGTGGGTGCTTGGCTGCTGGGCAGGATAAACCCACCACAGCGAGTCATACAGAAAATACTGGCGTACTATCTTAGATTCCAATGTAGAACTTGCCCCAATATTCAGTGTCTACAATATTCTATTATTTTTGTAGATATTTGTGTGGCACTTTACATCCAAATATCTGAGCTGAGTAAAATCCTCAGCACAACTCTACAGCCTGGGGAAGCATTTATAATTGTCATTTTACTGACAGATAGAGAAGTGGAGGAAGACTATAGTAAAAGATTTTCAGAGTTGATTAAAAATTTTGGCCTCATTTCCAGGAGGAAGATTTACACACACCAGCTATCTTTTAATATCAACCTGAAGGTTTCTCAGAGCTGGAAAACCAGCCCTTTACAAATCTGAGGGCTTTACTGACCTCTGTACTACTGCCCCTCCAAGTAGATGACCTGGTTCACAAATTTGAACCTTTGCTAACAAGCCAGCAACAACTTCCCTATTTTCAGAGTCACAAGACATTATTCTGATGTGGAAGACCAAGCACAGCTAAAAAACTACCATCTTTTCACTGAAATCATTGACCACCAGCCCTGCTCTTCTGAGAAATCCCAGTGCTGTGTAACATTGCTGACAAGGATGGAGATACTTCCAAGGTATCCTGCTCTCTAGGCAGGCCATCTGTTCCTGAAAGCTAAAGGTCTGGTCAGGAACTGACCCTATGATTCACTTATTTGTAGTAAATAGAGCTCATAGCCGGACAAGTAATATTTCGTCATGTACTTGGCCACATTTGGGATCAGCAGATGTGCAAGAACCACTTTGAGTATCCATACCTTTTTTTTTTTTTCTTCTTTCCTTTGAGGAAGTCACAGAGCTCACTGCTACTGAGTTTAGCATGCTAAACTATTAACTAACAGATTGATTCCATTTAACCTCCCACCACCAAAAGCTTTGGAATTTTGCTGTGTAGCAATTCTGTGTAAAAAAAGTCTCAAGCAAAAAGGAAATCTTTAAGAAACAGTGTTATTGCCCTCCACCAAAGAAACAGGGTGCATGCAGTGAATAATATATGCAAATGAGTCCTTGTTCTGCCTATTTATTGTAATGTCTGCGCATTTCACAAACCTCAATACATAATCTATTTATCATCCCAATACCCATGCTCAAATGCAGAAGTACTGTTATTTTACAGAGAAAAAAAACAAGGCATTAAGCGATTCACTGAAGATCTCTCAGGAAGCTATTCATAAAGAACAAAACCCAGATGTCCTAAACCGCAAATAAACTGGAGAATCTTAAAGCTGTTTGAAAAAATGGTCATCCCCATTAGAGTTATACACAATGATGAGGTCATTAGCCCACTTGTTAGACTAAGGCTTGGAACAGACTCAGCTTATGCTGTCGTAACATGCTGGACAGAGAGAAACTGCCTACTTCCAGACACAACAGCAAAAGGAATTATTTGATATGTTTAAACAAGTATTTTCTTCAAAACAAGTGACAAAACCCATTGGGTTCATACTGCCTCTGAACTGAGGCAATTGCAGAGACCCCATTTCTCAGTTTTGTAGTCTATAGGTTTATCTAACTCTTTTTTTTTTTTTTTTTTTTAATTACTATGAAGCTGTGCTTTCCAACCTACCTCCAAACACCACCTTGGACTATACTTGGTGCAAGATAATTTCAGAATACCAGTTCAGCAGAACTTTCAGTTGCATACCATGATGCATTTTCACAGCGGTTTGAACAATTAAAAAAAGGATGAGAAGCAGTAGAACAATATAGTATGAGCTGATAACTTAATGAAAGAAGATAAAGGAAAGAAACTTATCTGGAGAGGTGAAAGATAGACTCTGCAGACAAAACAGGAACCAAAGCAGCTTCCGAGATGTTCAAAAAGGCTACACTGCCCTGGCAGAAGCAGCCCCCAAAGTTCCTGGCTTCTTGTTCCCACACTGATAGACCTATAAATAAAGTACCTTCCTATTTGTTATCCATCACACACATGTGCAATGTGAAAGTGGACACACTTACCCACTAATCTGTGTCTTTCTAAGAAGTCAAAGCTACACAGCAAGGAATTTAGAAAGCATCGTTTCACTAAGTGTTGCATTTGTCTTTTTTTTTTTTTTCCCTCTGACCACTGTGGTATGTGGCACTATGATTAGCAGGATAGCTCAAGACACCTGATGAACTCCTTTGTAAAGTATAGGCTGAAAGAGCGACTTACAAGTTTCTGAAATTACCCATTCATATACCAGTCACAATTATTAGCAGAGATACATAAAAGTTATCTTACCACTATGAATGACTCCAGTTTCTGTTCTTATTTTTCTATCTTCTCCAATAGACTGGATCTCCTGCAAAAAACAGCTAGAAGTTAAAAAAAGTAATTTGTTAATTTACTTTCAATTTACTTTACTGGTCTCTCCTTATAGGAGACTTCAGCAAAAACACATCCCTCATCCCCTTTACTGCTCTGGCCAACACGTGGGGGTGCTGACAGATGACCTTACCAGTTTTAACAGGACTTATCTTCACTGCCATGTGAGCTTAGGCAATTAACTAAACCTTGTTGTTAGCCCCATTCCTGACCACACATAAAATTCTCCCAGTGAAAACAAATCCATTTTTAAAACTAACTCGTATTTTAAACTCAAACTAGCCAGCACATCAGGATGTGCAGATGAGCACTTTGCCCACAGTACAAGGCCTTTGCCAATTTGCATACAAATTTCAGAGGAATTATCTCCAAATTTGAAGACATACAACCACATGAACAGCTGAGTGCCTGTCTAGGTCCACACACAGATGAAGGAAACTGATTTCCCGATTTCTTTAGCAGGAGGTGAAAAAAAAAAGTAATAGGTAAGTTTTGTACTCTCTTCTGCAGTTGCAAGGAGAAGGCAGTCATGAACTGGTCTATGATTTAACCATGCACACCAGACAGGAATTATTCCTTCCTAGTTGCTACTTAGGTGAGTTGCACACTGGTCCTTGTTTGCTTTGGAGTAAGATCAGTTCAGCAGTCTCTCAGCTAACCCTGGAAGTATAACATGACATTTCTGAACATCCTGACAGCTGAAATCAGCCTCTGCTAAGCCATGGTGACTGGACTGTCTTTGCAGACTTATTTTTCCTTCTGTATTACAAAATACTCACTCTCTGTAATAAAATGTGTGACTGCTGTCCTATTTCATCCATTTTATCCTTACTGAAACTACAAATTTTGCCAAAGCCAAAGTGAAGTTTTAGGGTGCAGAAGTACTGTCAGAGTCACAGGCTTTATTTTAAAGCAAGGTAGAAAGCTCTTAATTGCTTCTGCATCTGAAACAGCCAGGTGTTCCCTGAAGCACTTCACTTAGCGAATGCTCCCACAACAAAGGCTCTCACAGCTTAAGTCCCAAAGGCCATTGCAATCTAAACACACATTTCTGCATGGCTTGCCGAGTCACAGTTATGTTCAAAATCAAAGGAATGAATGGAGGAATTTAAAATGTAATGCTTCAATGAAGAAATACAAGTAGTCACACATGTCACAGTGTTAAAGAGCGCTTCTGGGTGTTGGAATCTACACAACAGGCACAGATCCATGAGATGAATAAAGGGGCTGGAAACCTGGTGAGGGAAGCATACCCTCTTCCATGCCTTTGGGCAGAATACCCTAACCAAGAGCTTGGGAAGAGGCCTATGCTCTGGCCCTACCAGTGCTTTGTTGTTCTGTGCAAGCAAGGGCGAGACTTGCTATTTATTCTCTTCAAAGGGACACAAGGAAGGGCTAAGAATGAGGGAGATGCTGTGCATCCCTTTTGTCTAGTGAGCACCTGAATTGAGCCAGAGAAAGACAGCAACATGCCTAATAGTTACTGCATTTGTTACACCAACATATGGGCATCTAGCTCCTTCCAGTAAGGTCTGTAGTCTGCAGGTGGTATTTTTAGGATTTAAGCAGAACAAATCAGATCATGCACATTATTGTACTGAGGCACCCTACTGATTCTGCTTTTCTCCTGC
>NW_009260410.1:1141616-1147889 GCF_000687185.1 Egretta garzetta
CCAGTTTTGATCTTCTTCAACCCAAGTTGTGGGAGAGATTCCTCTCCAACTTCAGTGGAAAATTAAAAACTTAAAAATCAAATGTGAAGAGTTTTACAACTTAAAAAAATATTTATTTTTCTCTGCTCTGTGAGTTCTTGTGACAATTTTTGTCCTCTTAAACTTCATGAAATATTGAAGATCAAAGTGACAGGTAATGTCAGAATCCCATTTCTTGATGTGGTCTTAGGTACGAAATATGCTTACTGGTATGAAATTATTCAAGTTAGTACTGTAACTCTTGCACTTTGAGGGCTGCTACTGTTAAAGACTATTTTAAAAGACAAAGGAACACAAGCAAAAAAAAATGAAGTTAGAAGTTTTTGCTTTGCATCACAAAGTAAAAAAAGCAGATAACTGACAGCTATATACCATATGTAAAATAAAAAAAAAAGTTTTACTGGGTGTTGTAAAGGTTTATTCTTTCCAAACAATACCACACCTATCAAGTTTGACCAAATGAGATGTAATACCTTGAAAAAAATAAATGGATTCTTATAGGACATGTCTCCATAATTTGATTAGCTTCCTAAATCACCATTTTGTCCTTACTCAATGTTTCATGGCATATTATCAAAGAAAACACTATGCAGGAAATAATGACTCAAGGGAGGAAAAAGGAAATCAAGAGTAAAGGTACAACACTTAAAAGGAAACTTATTTCACTTCTGCATTATAAAAGAAAATACTGTTGCTTAACGTCTGCAAATGTTTAGAGTAATTTACCATCCTAATGAAAGGTCAATTCTTAATGCGATTTTTATTTTCATACAAAAAAGACCCTGAAATAGGAAAGCATGCTGTGACTCTGCAGATAAGAATACAGACTTTGAACACAGTGGCCCATATCCCTCTGTGGCAGATCTGTGGCCAACAAAGGCCACGTGCATGAAGATGACGTGAAACACCCTCTCAGAACCTTCAACCCACTATCCCCCACTGCAGGGTAAGAAGAGAAAAGAAGCAGGGATTCAGATATCACACCCCCAAACCTCACATCAACAGAGCTCAGTGACAAACAACTGCACCAAAACTAACATAAGCCAAAAAAAGCAGCAAGAATCAGTCCTCATCACAGCTTTACAGCCCTGGAGAACATACAAATAAAGCAAGCACTTAAATCCCTCCCCTTCTTGAACTCTGACCTTTTTAACAGTTACCTAATCCTATTATTAATGTGACACATGACACATACAAGCACCAAAACCAGATACTAAGATTAAATCTAGATCACAACAGCTATTCATAGAGACGTGGGCCTTAACAAATCTAAAGAGCAGAATCAAAGCATACGAATCTTCTTCACTCTGTGGAAAAGTAAAATGAGCTGTTTGACCATTTCTCTTCTGATACCTAGCCCTGACCCCAACCTTAACCTAAGGTTTCACAATACACCTGTCACACAGAAGAGATCAAAAAACTAAGCACTGCACTCTGCTAATTCCACTGTAGACCTATAAGCCTTTTAGATCCTAACAGTAAACATAACCTTCAATCCCTCCACTCCTGAGTATGTATTCTAAACACAGTCCAAAATAGAGTGTTAAGTATAGCCCAGTGACAAAGATTAGCACTGAAATTAACCAAAAGTTATGCGACTGTGTCTAAATCAGCTCTTACCTTTGTGGGAGCCAGCAGTAAAATAAAGTCTTCCAGTCCTAAATAAAAACCTCAACTTAAAACATAGCTATCATCCAACACAACTCCAAATTTAAGCAGAAGCCATGAGATCCTGCCTGCAGTAGCCTGCATACAAGTAGAGAGATATTGCAGGGCTGAACATTAAACCGAACACTACATATTCACAAGCTCAACAAAAGACCACCATAAGGAGGAGTGGAAGACTTCAGTTCTGCTAGCTTGCAGGGTCCAACGCTCACATTTAATTCTAATGACTCTACCTGTCAATTCTACATTTAACATTAAGAATAGCTTGTTTGTGTTTTGTGGTTTGGTGGGTTTTGGTTGGTGTTTTTGTTTTGGTTTTGGTTTTTTTTTCTTTTCAAAAATTAAAAGCTAGGTTTATTGCTGGAATCAGAGGCGTGCCGAGCTAGGATGAATGCTGGTAACACAAGGATGAAATGGACTATGGCTCGTTTCCATTCCAGGATATTTCTCTGGTGAGGCCACTGATGGAACATCTAGTGTGAGAAGCAAGTTGACAGAAGGCAGGGAAATCTTCTGTTGAATGCTGACATGACCAGGTGCAGAGGCTATTTGGAGTCTACTGGTGCACACACACAAAAGTGAGATTTTGCTGAGGGTTTTGGCACTTTGATTTTTTTAATCTTTTTTAGATTTTGATTTTGGCCTAGATAGTGAGTCAATCACACTTCCCTAATTACCAATGCAGTGATTTAGCACATGGAAAGCAAACCCCCATGTCTTTGACACTTAGTCAAACCTTAAGACATTAGTCTCAACTTTACATTCAGCACAGACTGTAAACTCTGATGTAGTCAAAGTAAATAAGGGGTGCTCCTTGTGTGTCACTGCTACACTTCCAACACAGTTGCAAGACTCCCATTTTACATCTCAGTATTTGGTCAATTAATAACAACATCCTCCAAAGCTGAACTCTGCCTGCCTTTACAACTAACCCACAATGTTCGACTTTGTCTGCTGCAGTTTCTAACTCCAGCCAGGGAATGCAGTGTTAAGGATACTCAGCAGGATCCAGCCTTCAGAGGACAATTCATATTCACACTTACAATGTGCATTTCTTATTACAACAAAAGATGCATATGATTATAAAGTAGCACAAGCTCCCTGACTAAAACCATTCTCATTTGATATTTGCCAAAGATTTTCTAGCAAAAGTCTGTTGACTTTAGGATTGGGAAACAACCAAATAGAAGTTTCAGAACTGGACCAGCTCTCATCCTATGCCACATTTCTGTCCAGCGATACAAGTGGGGTAACAATCCCACAGTAGGGCAAAGGAGAGAACCCATGTTCAACACTAGTCCAGAGGAGGGAATTACAGTAAATGAAGAACATCTGCAATGAGGAAGAAAACCTGTAAATGCTGTGTGGTCTTGTCAAGGAGAAAAATTGCTCCTGAAGGCTTTCATAGCAGAGCGCCAGCGATGTAATCAGACATACAACTGGCACCACTTCAGTTTCAACCAGCATGAAATAGCATGGTTTAAAAACCAAACCAACTCTGGTATTTACTATGATCTGTATGTCTTAAAGGACTTGAATATCCAGTCCTTCTAACCTGTGAAACTCTTTCAGGTTGTGTGGGAACTTTGGTGTGAGTTAGAGCATCAAGATGGGCCTCAGACTCTTTACAGATACTTTTTTTTTTAAAACAAGTCCACATGGAGAGTCTGTAAGCACCTTTATTCTCCTAAGATCTGTCATTATTTCAGTCTTTTATTCCTCCTAACTTAATGCTTTGGGAGGAAAATGTTGACTGGCATTAAGGGCCTAATCCAATTCCTACAGAGAGAACTGGAGCTGGAATGGACGTGTAACAGAGATATACATGAGCCATAAGACACAGGAAATTCAACACCACAGAGTTACACACCTAGTATCTCACTGGAAGAGAAATGTCTCTTAGAAGCCCACTGTCAGAAGAACTGGACCCTCTGGAAACCCAAAATGGTTAGACAACTGAGTTGTGGGCCCCACTAAAGCACTAGCTCTCAGACAATGAGCATAAGGCAACACTTAGAAGTTTTACTTCCTATAAGAATTGCTGTCTGCTTCCTATGCTTTCCATACTTCTGATAGATGGGGATAGTTTTTTTCCACAGCTGGGAATGTTTTACTTGGATGTGTTTATTTTTCTTCAATCTCTAGCTGACTCACAGATATCTCCATTTATTTTAGTTTTCTCCACTTTCAGAAACAGTAAGAGGGTTTTCTGTAACCAACTCTAGGTACGCTGCTAATGACCCTAGTAGATTTATGGGAAGCTCTCTGTTCACCAAGACATTCACTCACATGTTCCCAGAGAAGCCTTATTTTGGGAATTAACTTAAAGAAACTTGTACTCATTTGTAATGTATAAATAGAATGGCTATCTCAGAGTTGTTCTCTCTTTCAGCCTGAAGATGATAAAAAGGTGATTACTTTTAATTTTGCAGAATTCTTCTGTGGAACAAGGATGACAACAGAACAGCTACCCTGGCACCTATGCTATATTCAGTTCTCAGAGTATCTGTATACTCTGTTAAGACCAGTGAAATGGATTTAAGATGAAAATTTTCCCTGAAACACATGAGCCCACATGCCAAAATTATTCCCCTAAGGGCAGCAGATGACTTCTGAAGCTACATTTGGAAATATTCATTATAAGATTACATGAGGTCCTCAGCCAAATGGTTATGACAGTTCTTCATTATTATCATTACTAAAGAAAATATTCCCTAACACATTCCAAGCTAAGCTTTGCCCTTTTCCCTGCCCTAAATTGAGGATGCACATGAAGTATATCTGAAAAGGCAGTATCCCAGCTGGAGTTAGTAAGACTGTCTGACAACACAAGCCATTATTTGTTATTTCTTGCTTCCAGTCAGGATTCCAGCTTCTGAACTTAATGAGTTTGTGCAGAATCCTAGAAGTAGTCCAATATACTGAAAAACCATATTTAAAATAGAAAGCCTTTGGAATACTTCAGGAAAAAAAATGATCATTAAAGAAGCTGTAGAGGATTTACAATTCTGTTTTGTTTGGATCTGTACAGTAGCCTTGCCCATAAATAGAAACCAATTTTTTTTACGTTTGCTTTGCTTTATTTGAGAGTTGTGGGAATGATGGTAACCAAGCAACACCACAAAGTTGGAAAGCCCTGGTTAAGACAATTGCTGGTACCCAGATGAGCCAGGATATGTTCACTGCCTAGGGGAGCTATGGGATCTCCATTTTTGTACAATTCAGGGGCCACAAGATCCTAAGAAGAATGAGAATAAGATTCTATACAATCTGTGGACTCTCCATGCCTCGGGGTGAAAACTGCCTCCTCTGAATTGAATTCTGCTGCCACTTGGAGCCCACAGTGAGTTTTACTTGCTATTTTTGCACACTGAAAGATCAATCTGCCAGGAAAGCTTCCTCTTACTGAGGCTGGGCTACTCAAAAATACTCCGTCTCAGCGTAAGTATTAATAAGTTAAAAATAACCTCCACAGATTTAATAGAAAATTTGGTGTAGACCCATGTAAATTTGAGTATGTTTGTTTACACAGAACATGACCTTATAATTAATTCTAAAAGACGATCATAACAAGTGTAACTAAGTTCCAAAACATATCCACAAAGTCATTTTC
Source organism: Egretta garzetta (assembly GCF_000687185.1). Classification (NCBI taxonomy): domain Eukaryota; kingdom Metazoa; phylum Chordata; class Aves; order Pelecaniformes; family Ardeidae; genus Egretta; species Egretta garzetta. The sequence continues at coordinate 1,146,937 of NW_009260410.1, forward strand.
CGGGCAAAAACTATCCTCCCATTCCTCTCTAGCACATCAGAACAATTTAGCATTTTACAGCTTCTACGATTAATGACAGCTGAAATACCTAATTTTCAATTAAAGTACAATCATCACTATTTTCAAACTAGCCTCCATGTAATCTGTCTTTGGTCTCCCAACAGGACAGAAGCTTCTGAAAGAAGTAGTACTTCATATTTTGCAGACTTAAGCAAAATCAGTTGTGCCCTCACTCTGTCAAATGGTTTTTATTCAGCACTTCATAAAAAGCATTTTTTTAACTGCTCCAAACCAAAATAGATGTTTTCTAATTACAAAGCTAATGTATATATTTTTATATACACATTTCAAGAATTAATCGTATTCTGAGAAACAAAAGTATGGAAATTATGCTTTTTTAAAAGAGTTAAATTTATTTGCGTATCCAAATAAGCAGTAGGCAGAGAAAATATGTCTGACTGCATATGCTTTTAACTAAATTAGGGATTATTTTAGGAGACAAAGGGTATCTACTGAAGATAATCAATGTGTGGTGGATAATGCATCAAGGCTGCGGATGTTGAGTTTACACTGCAATTTAGTAGGCAGTGTTACAGCAGCTTAATATCACAGATAAGGCAGCGAGATCAGTACCAAAAGCAACATAGTATAGCTATAGTAGACATGCACTTAACATGTGGAATATGCAAATACTGTAAAATCTACAGGGTGTGCTAAAAAGCTCAATCCTGAGAAACAGGTTTACAACTTTTCCTGATACTGATACCCAGTCGATACTGGGTTTTACTCTGTACTAGCTGGTATCACAGACTATGATAAATAAGAATTAAAATCACCAAAAAGCCCCAACTAAAGACCACATCTAAAGATGTTCCCTCTAAGTTACACTAGGACACAGAGACAAGGGGACTTCAAGGGACTTGGTCTACTGCCAACCTCACTGTGCTTGGGGG
>NW_009260410.1:1147907-1149808 GCF_000687185.1 Egretta garzetta
GGGAAGTTCATCACACTATGAATGCAAAAAGCAGAACTTTTCATCGACACTAAGTCATGTTGTAACACCAGCGTTGATTATGCTTTTGTGACAACATAAGTGGACGCGAAGTCCAAAGAAGGAAACCTTACTGGAAGGTAGCCCAGCAGAGGGATGTACACTCTGCATCACCCCTTGGAACAGGTATTGCATCCTGCTCCGAAAGCACCCACTCTGCCTAGAGTCCAGTACTTCAGCAGCAATGGGATCCTGAAGTCTGATTCCACGTCACTCCATCCTAGCTGATCTGATCTCTGGAAAAGAAGAGGACTGACAACTCCCTGCCAGCTATTGTCTAAGCAGTTTCACACTCTTCTCCTTTCTGGCTCTTCTCCAAGAGCTGAACACAACCATGATGCATGTTTTGCAGTATAGAGCTCCTGGGATTAGATATATTTCTTCTTATATAAAACTCCAATCTTTATTTCTCTCCACTCAGAATCAGGAAATACCCTCTTTTCTTGTTGCACATAAATTATAAGAATGGGATCATAATGAAAAAAAATGAATAATGAAATCAATTTACAAATGCATATATAACTCTAGTCTTTTCTGAAGTTTAAATAGTAAGGAGGAGCAAAATTACCCAGGGGATCTTGGTCAGACTCAGTCATGGGTGTAAACGAGATCTCATTCCCATGTGGTATTTCACATCACAAAGGAAAGCATGCAGAGCTCTCTCAGCCATTGAGACAGAAGATTCCATGAAACACAAATTTGTACGTCAAAGCAGCCTTTTCATGGGAATGACATGCAAATAACAAAATAAGCCCCAAAGTTTTGAAGCAAACTTCTCACGCTGGAACTTACTGTTTCTTTGATGATTTAAAAATATTTTGGCCTGGGCTTCAGCTGAAACGCTTGTGTCAGTCTTTTACTTATGAAGGAATTTGGCTAAAACTGAGTAAAAATACAACTGTTTTCTTTTCTGCTAATAAGTTTGGATAAAAGTAAGTGCTGGTGCAAATTTTGAATGCCTTCAGTGAACTCAGATACACCCTATGCTAAAGAAAATCAGGGTTTGCCTCAGTTTATTGGCATAGCACCCTCTGTATGGATCATTTATTTAGAATTCCTGTCTGTATTTACTTTCCTAGGAACAAACATGTATTTACTGCTGACACTGAGCCTCAGCAACTGACTTATGTCTTGGCACCCCTGCTCCAAGTGCCTTTGAGACACCAAGAGTAACGTTTGTTGTTGAGTAATATCCACTCACTCACAAGACAACATCTGCATATTTTATGGTACACTAAAAAAGTAACATGTTACATTTAATGACATAAGTTGCATGGGAAACATTATGTGCATGCAACCTGGCCAAGCTACCATCTCTAACCCAACCCTTGCTCTGTGAACTATCAGACTTTTGTTTGGTTTAGCTTTAAAAACCTCACAGTACACTGATGTTATTTTATTTTCCATTTTATTTTCTAAGATTTTTGCTGCTTAAATGGGTGGGGTGGGCAGCAAAATAAAAATACAACCTACCCTTCCTATTTCCAAGGTCTCCTGACTTTCACAGATGGACCTGCATGGTATAGGCTCTGCTCACATCACCCATGAAATCAACTCAACATCATCCTTTTGACTTCAGTCCTCAGTGCGAACAACTTAAGTTTTCACATGTCAGCAAATATCTTAACATCCATACCTGCAGATTTCAAACACGTACACTGCCTGACCACCTCGTATTCACCAATATGTTAAAAATGAAAATTTATCTCAGCCACCTTAATACATAAGCCTTGGGGTGGTTAGTGAAGGAATGTGGAGCACAGGTTACTTTTAACTCGCTCCTTCCAGTGGCGGGCAGAGACACGGGGCAATACAGGCGGACTCAATCTATTAACACGTGGCTT
>NW_009260410.1:1152791-1164283 GCF_000687185.1 Egretta garzetta
AACACTGGAACAGGTTGCCCAGAGAGGTAGTGGAGGCCCCATCCCTGGAAGCATTCAAGGCCAGGTTGGACGGGGCTCTGAGCAACCTGATCTAGTTAGCGGTGTCCCTGCTCACTGCAGGGGGGTTGGACTAGATGACCTCTAGGGGTCCCTTCCAACTCAAAACATTGTATGATTCTATGATAAGTGCATCTCTTCTAGTAAATTACTGAAGTCAGTGAACTTGAGAAGCCATATGAGCAACTCCTAGTTTATGTTGAGGACTACAGCACACTGTAAAAGCTAGCCATTAAAAGCAGAATTACCAAGTTACAAAATACGAATGAAATTATTACATGCTTTCACATCTTGTATACAATGAAATGCCTCATTTAACACAAATCATACTAACAGTGAACTATCAGCATTCAAGCCAGCCCTGAAGCATGCCTGAAAATCCACTGCTGTCAGCCCTCAGGGCTATTTCCTGCCGGCAGTATCTGGTTAGGAAGCTGACATACCTGAAGGACTACGAGACACACTAGATCAGAAATGGTGTGCTTGGTGCATGCTACTACACATGCAGAATTGAGTGGAGCCATGACATGATTTCCAGGAATAAGCTTAGAAAGAAGAAAAAAGGAAAGAAAAAATGCAGACTTAAAATTTTAATTTCAATTTCTGTTTAGAGTAAAAAACTTTCAAGACATTATATGCTTTAATTACTCTTTTAATTACAACTTCTCTAAAGAGAAAGTAAAGGGACATGAGAAGAATCATGATTTTTTCTAAGAATTTTTTAAGGCAATACAAATACTTTTTGTATGGGAAAGACATTCTATATATGGGAGTGGTAGGTGGGAAACAATTATTTTAATCTCTCATATCTTAAAAAGGGTAGCAGATAAAAACAAAACAGCCACTCTTCATTGTATTAGAGGCCAATTTTTTTTACCCAATTCCCTATGATCATTGTCAGAACTTCCAGCATAAGGGATGCAATAAAAAACCCTCAAACACCTCAGTGCAGAACCAATCTGTCCGTCCCCACCCCCCAAAAATAAACATGCTGCAAATACAAAAAAGAAACATGAACTATCATAGAACACAGTACGGAACATTAGCCTGCTAAGGAACAAACATGAAACTGCTGAAATGGTCTTCCTTCACCACTGATGCCTTATGGTTAAGTAAAAAGATCACAGAAATTTAAGGAAAACCTTCACATTTCAGCTATGTCTAAATGTATCAATATATAGTTATTTTATATTGCTTATTATATAAAATAAAAAATATTTTTAAAAATAACTTAAAAGCCTGAAGGCAGACTAGAATATGAAGTCCAACAGTTTACCAAAAATACCATTAGCTGGTCCCTCCCACATGCCTGGCATTTAAGAGAAAACTTCTGGAAACATAGCCTCTCCTTAGGATATCACTTTGACCTAAATTTGACTACTGTGATATCATGGGACAGTAAGCGATAGAGCCATTGGGGAAAAAACAAACAAACAAACAAACTCAACAATGAAAGACATCATAATTCAGAACCCAACCAAGGTAAAGCCCCAGCAAGGGAGCCAGGATGAAGGAGACAATGTAGCCCGGGCTGGGCAGGACCTGCAATCCAGGTTGCTTAATAAACATTACTTAAACCAATAGAACAGAGCACTGTTCAGTCATGTATTTTTTTCATGCTTTATGTAAGAGACAAACTTAGGAACTGGCAAATCAATTCCTGTACAACTAGAACAGGAATTCCAAAGAATTACTGCCACAAGAGAAATTGTTACTAAGAAACTAACGCTTATTAGCAACACAGACAAGTTTCCAGAGATTGAGGTGTTGCTTTGGCCCTACTCTTTACATACAAACTGCATATGAAATGGAATTGTAGAGCCATTTTGGAACAGTTCTGAAAGATGCACTCTCTGTATGAGTGTTTTCCTTCTGATGGCCTGCCACTGTAGTGACAATAGGTTCAAGACACTTAAGCTCTCTCTGTTTCTCACAGAGGAATGCTCACATCTGTCAGTAATCACATTAATATTATCACATCACTGTTAACACATAATGGTTAGGACCTTATTAGCAGTGCTTTTCATAATTCCTTGAAAGGAGAAGCTAAGAAAACTCATTTCCTTCACACAACTTCAGGTCAAATCTTTTATACAAATTATCAGCCTGGATTCATTAGCCACTTCGAGGCAAAAATTAAAATGTGAAAAAATAAGATGATGTTATGTCAAAAACAACAAAAAAAAATCCTAGTCAAAAGCAAACAGATTCCTAGATGGCTCCAGGTTTCAGCCTGTATTCTGCATATGGAAACAGTGTTCCAAACAATCTGGGGAGACAGCTAGAAATAGGCAAGGGCTGGGCCCCATTCCTCCTCCTAGGTTGATCCTGATGCAGGATCATGCTGTAGGAAGGTAAACCTGGTAGACTCTTTCAAGGAAGAAACTACATGAAAATTTAAAATTGTCGTGTTAAAAATCATACAGAGTAAGACCAGAGTAAATCATACTATCTTTATCTCTGTATGTATAACAAGACAGATCATACATACACTTCCTATACTTCCTTGTATCACATGTGCTGAAAAATCTTAGCAGAGTTCAGACAGTGCTGACTATGAGTGGCTGATATATTCCCACCCCATCACATCCATCTGACAGCTCTTTGCATGTTTTCTTTAGCTACACACAGTTTATTTGTACACTTTTGTGTGTGTTTTGTCGTTTGGTGGGGTTTGGGTGTTGGTTGTATTTTGGTTTTTGAGCTTTTTTTTTTTAAACTTTGAACATGGAAAGGTACCTTTCTATATTTGTATTAACATGGAGGGTTAATAATTTATGGCCTGTCTCTTAAGGAGTCCGTGTGCTGTTCAAGAGCCTATACAGTGTATCCCTGTATTTTCCATTTCAGTTAACAGCATATTCTTTCCCAAAGCTCTTTTCTGTGGCTGGTACTGCAACCTGAAAACGTCCAAAAATGTAGTGCGTAGCAATCCCTGAGGTCCCTCCCAGAAAAATCCTAAGCTAGCAAAAGGCAAAGCCTTTTATGGAGCCTGGTACCAAATTTGTTTAAAGAAAAAAATCCAACAAAACCAGCACACTCAGCAACAGCCATCCCAAACCACCCCAGCTGCCAGCTGGCGCCAGTTCCAGCGGTTCCCCATGCCTGCCATAAAGCCTGCAGGAAGAATGCAGCTCTGCAAGAGCCCCGCTCCCACACACGTGTGGTGAAGCACCTTCGTCACACTCCTAACCTTACAGCCCAGGATTTCAAAATGAGTTGTCCTTGCCCAGGTCTTTTGGCACTGCAGAAAACAGCCCTTGCCACAATGCTGTTTGACCATTTCCCTCTATTAAACAACTTCCAAAGAGTTGGGCTCCAACTTCAAAGGCAGCTCGGTGAGGACGCAGGGCCTGGTAGGCTGAGTTCAGTCCAGAATGAGCACTATACCATGATACAAAATGTCTATTTTCTGTCATGAGTAACCGTAGTCTTGATTTTTTTTTCCTTTTTTAATCTACAGAAGAGGAATCTTTAATATCAGGCTGAGCTGCTCTCCAAAAGGAAGAAGTTATTATGCGCTTAAAATAGTAAATGATGGTTTAAAGGTGTGCTATTCAGTTTAATTAATGATTGCATTTGCATTGCTTCATTCCTTTAACATGATGCAACAACAGTTTGCAGTTTAATAGACCTTGCAACTGCAAGATGATCCCTCTTCCATTTAACAAGCCCTTGTTATAGTTTAATAAATCTGGTTTTGCTCTTTGGCGATTCTCATCAAAATACTTTGGAAGGTACCACCATTCACCTGCAGCCTGATTTTCAGAGGACCTCACTGCACACAATTCCAATTAAAACTTTCCCCAGTTACATCTTTGAAAATCCAACACTAGCAAGGCATTTAAGAAGTTTCCAACCTTTCCTCATCTATAGGGTAATGTACAAAATAATCAGGGTCAGATACAGCATAACTTAAGAGAAGGGAATCACATGTTAAAATGCTAACATGGGAACTTCAACTCATCCTGTCAGTGTAAAGAAAGGCAACCCATCATTCTTTGTCAAGAGATGGCCGTGCAATGGATGAATTTATGTACATGAATGTCTGTTGCCAGATTAGGCAACAGTAGAGTGACTTTCCAGACTGCCAAATGCCTGCCCTTGTTCAGAACTTCCTTGGTTTTGTAGGCTTACTCTCTTTACTACAAAATAAAATACAAGAGTTCACATTATAGAGTACCCTTCATCCCAAAACACTCTATGGACTATGAACCCTCTCACAGAACTGCCAGAAGTTTCAGTACTGAGAGCTACATGAAATGCAGGACTAGCGAAGTGAAAGGCAGCAGCACACTGCTGCAGCCTGCTCCACAGCTGTGTCTCACATGCCATGCTCTTGGCTAAGGACATAGAGCCAAACTCCTACTCACATCAAAAGTGCTGCAAAACTTCTAATACATATAAGAGCTCTGACAGGACCTTGGTTTGAAATCCCTCCCCCAGAAGCTAAGCTGCAGAGGACCTAGACTTCACCTATTTCACACATGTGAAGTGCTTGTGTCTCTCATGACAGGAAAAAATTGTGAGGTTACAGACCCAACAGTACACCATTAGAACCACCTTGAATCAAAAAGCCCAGTAAACTTAATGCAAAAAAATAACGACACAACAAAAAAAGGAGAATTTGATATAAATATTAAAAAGATCATAAGACAAGATACTGATTTTACACCAGTATCACGGAAGTGCAATTCCATCGATGTTGAGGATTTCCTGTCTTCAGGATGTGCCAGAAAAATCCTGACATTTTCCATAGTCCCCTTTCACACAAAGATAAACACTAGGGAGTCAGAGCTCTTCTGATGTAAAGCTGATAGTCTGCTCAGCTCAATGTTTCCCCAACACATCACTGTTTGGATATTTATTTTACTTCTTTTAGGATAAAAAAAAATAATTACCACATTTAAAAAGTCAGTGCAGCTATCACAATCAACTCTATGCCAACCATGTTCTCTAGCCTTCTGCAAAACCTTCCAATCCACCAGCAATTCAGTAAAGAATCAGTATGCCTAGGTCAATGAGGCACAAGAGCACAGATATTAAAGACAGGTGTGTGGTTTTAGCAACAGATAATAAAGGGGGAATTGTTTTTATTGAGTGACAAGGAAGCAATAATAATGGGCCAAACTCTGTACTTGTGGATTGCAGCAAGCATAAGCCCCAAGAGAATCTGGCACTAAATCAGTAAAATATGAACTGCTACAAGCCCATGATTTCCATCAGATCCTTAACCAAATCGCCAAACCTGAGGAAAACCCCATCATGGCCAGAGAAGCCCTGGTCTTGTATTACCATCACAAAGAAAAGACATTCCCTGTATTTCCCCCCTTTCAGCCTCAACTCACAATACTTCACTGGAGTATCTAAACAGACACAGTCAAAAATCTGGTGCTCTCTGATTGTCAGAGCTCCTTCCAGCCCCTGGGATCTTCCCCAGCCTTTCTCCCTTACCAGGGCACCTTCCAACGATCATCACCTCTCTTCACTACTACAAGCACTCTTCCTACACAGCCACAGCAGCTGCTGGAGTCCACATGTATTTGCCTCCCACTGCAGACTTCTTCAGGGCACCCCTGGCAGACACACCTCTTGCCCTACCCATGCAACAGCTCTGTGCATCTGATAGTACACCTGATCTTTTGACTCCTTTCTGATGTTCTTTCCTTATGTTTCAGACATGGCTGCCTCTCTGTTGGCCAGATGAATCATGCAATCCTTTCTGGCTTCCACTGTGTTTGTACACAACGTAATTTGACTATTGTGGAGGAAGAAACCTTCAAGTTCTTTGAAGATTGTAATGAAAAGTAGGCTTCCTTCTTTCACTCCAGTAACAAAGTGGCTGCAGTCCATGGGAAACTTCAGGAGCTGCAGGAACAGATGGGGAAGCCTCTCTCCACCCTAGTGCTGTGCAAGCAGTCTATCTCCACGCCATCCCTCTCTCTCCTCATCAACTCCAGAGCAAGGAACACAAGCTCTGATCCTAACACCAAAGCCCAACTTCACACCAGCAGCTTAACAAACAATTTCTAGCCAGCACTAAGTTATTATCGGAAAAGAGAATTACAAAAAAGTCAACATTTCATTCAGGCTGAGCCCTAAAGATCACTAAATCAAATTCTGCACAGGCTAGTATTACTGCACAAGATATTATTCCCTCCATCAACACAGAATGGAGAAGTCCCACAGTGATGAAGTTTTGGGACTTGTAGGTTTTTCCACCGCTAGTATAAACCACAGTCTCTGAATACATTCCCACTCAGAAGTACCACCACACCCAGACTGCAAGTGCAAGGCTTTTATTGCATGTAATTTTACACAGAGAACCATACACAGCACTGCAATTTAAATACTAAAAGTGGACAGTTTAAGTGTAATGGAGAAGTGGAATCCGCAAACTGGACACGTGTAGGACAGTACACACTGAAAGCTGTTTTTATGTATTACTAATCAGTAACTCAGTCTGAAACGACTATTTGAGTACATGCTTGAGCTGAGAGCCATCCAAAGCCCAAATACTCATTCTCGGCAGTTGTACCTAAACCAAAAAGAAAGCCTCAAGCCCTGATCTGCCACCCCATTAGCTGTCAGCATGCATCAGTCTTCAGCAGCAATAAAAGCCACGTGCCACAGAGAGCACTCAGGCAGACCCAGTGCTGAACCTTAAGGACAAGCTCTGCACAGGTTTCTAACAAAATCAGCCAGATCCTGAAGCACTACCATCATTCAGAAATGTCTCATAGCACAAACACTATCTTCTGGTGCTGTTCCACATCAGATTCAGTCAAACACCATAAATCCTTGCATAGATTTTGCATAAGGTTGGGACAACAAACACCAGCCTACCTGCCCTGAATGTGGGCTGTTTATTTTGAAATGCTGCCAGGCAGGTTGGCCTTACCAGCACAGAAGGATAACAGCTTAGCGAGACTGCGCTGTCAACAAAACTGTAGCAGCTTCTTTAATGCTAACTCAAAACACGCCCACAACTTTCGAGGATAGTCACCTCCCAAGAAATCACACTCACAGTCCACTTGGCCATGCACAGCACAAACAGATAACATTGCTCAACGCCACTCAGAACATAAAACAGCACCAGTCCTCTTAGAAGCACAGTTTATGGAAACACCAGGGTTAAGTTACCACTTTATAAAAAAAGCAATAGAACAGACCTTCAGCCAATGAACAGCAAATAAAACTGTACCAGTTTACACAGGCCAAAATCTGTCCCCAACTCTGAGCAGCAGCACACTGGTATTCCCAAACAGGTGAGGCTTCTTTGCCATTTGAACTCTTACGTTTTCAACACTTGGGAGATTAGTAATTTAAACACTGGACACAGTACACAGCCATAAGCATTTTTTTCCGTCGGCAAACCACTAGAGAGAGTACTGAAAGGCCTATTATGAAGGCCAATCACTATCCTTTTCTTGAATGACCACATGAAAATCAGTGACTGTTCCACAATGGATTGAAAGGGCCTTTTGTCTGAAGGAAAAGGACAAGGAGTCACAAAGTATTGCAGATTCATTTGTAACTCATGGTTTTTGAAGAAACTGTATAGCTTCAGTTAAGACCAAACCAAGAAAAGAACAGGCTTTGAAAATGTTATGCCACAACCCTTTCCTATTACGTATATGCAGAGCATATTTTTAGATTAGTGTCTTCTGTATTACAAAAAGATGGGCAGGCATTCTATATCATTGTTGTTTTACAAGAGAAGTTTAAAACACACACAGAGTTTTGACTTTATTCTAAAACCCTAACTAGGGTCTACAGCACTATTTCCCTTGTCTAAACAGAAAACCATCAGAAGCTTTTTTGGTACGAGATCTAGTAAAAGTATAATTGCACCAGAATAATAAGTGAAAACATTGTTACTGTTGCTTAATAACCACTTCAGTAATTGAGCAAATTTACCATCACCCATAAAGTATATGGTGGCCCATTCAACAAAAAGACATTTTTTATATTGAGAAACCAGCATTTGACTCTCTAATTTTGAAGTCTGTTTCTTAAGCTTCTCACAAAAAAGGGTCAGTTGCATCTGCTGAAGACTTCTCAGAAGTAAGAAACATTTAACTTCTCCACCTGCCCCAATCACATTTTCGGTTCTCATGTTTTACATGCAAATGCACACATGCCCAAAATGGGATTTGCACACATGATTTCACTGCAGAGTTTCTAAACAAGCTTCAAAAAAAAAAAGCAGGAAAGACAGTGGGGGCTAATAAGCAAAACCAGATTTCTTCTAATCCATATACAGAACTAGGGAATTACTGTATTTCTACTCAGAAACAAAAGTCACAGCTGTCAGACTTGCCCTCTTCACCCATCTGTTCCACGCACATACTTGTGAAACTAAACAGTCAAAAAATGTCAGTTTTCACTCTCCAGCTTCTTGGTGCATCCCAGAATTTATATTCCTTGTGCTCCCACAACGCCTCCTGAAAATCAAGCAATATATTTTGATAACACCATTGGTCAAGGTGCCAGCTGGATTTAGCTCTTCTGACTGCCCTGTCAAATTACATCAGGGAAGGAGCTGGTCTTTGGCACATTACAAGATGACAGCACTACCAGGGCCAAAAATCTTTGCTGCTGGAATCACCCACGATGCCACTTTCAGATATATACAGAAAGTAAAAGTCCCACCATGCCAAATATACTCCCAAGGTAACTTATACACCTCATCATTGCATACTCTGTAAAACACGAGTTTATAGTCCTCAGGACTGTAAAGAGAATCTTGCAAATGCAAAGTAGAGGCAAAAGAATGCTGCACAGTCTTCTTGAAGCTGAAGGTGCTCAGAAACAAACAGGGCACCGAGATGTGAACTGCACAGCCCCCTGCTAATCTCAGTGAAGTTCAGGGCCAAGTTCTTTGATACAATAATGCTACAGTGTTGCTTTCAAACAACTATTAGCAGGGGAGGTACCCAGTCTAAAATAAAGGCACTTTGCTATTGAAGTTAACTATTTGACTACTGTTCATTTTTGTACATGAAAGAGAAAACTGCAAGAGAAAGCTGGTGAAGCATCTGAGAGGGGAAGAAAAGGCAGGAGGAATGAGAGAAACTGAAGGATTGGGACAGTGCAGAAAAACACAGAGGATGGAGGGGACAGTAGCACCAGTCATAGGTATGGGGCCATATGTCCCCAGAGTAACATAGACAACAAAATCCATAATATTAACTACAAGTTAACTACAATTAACATTTAATTATAAGTTATTTTTCTTCCCTTGATCTTCACGCAAAGCCTCACTGCTCCTGGGTTGTCTTCTCTAAATCATTACACAGCTTTACTTTTATCCTCCCATGCTTGGTGAAAAGTGGAGTTTGACCTTTCCTTTGGATGTGTAAAGCACCATACCAGACTGTTTTTGAGAAAATGATTGAGGATTTTTTTTTTGTGTTCTGCATGACTAGCATTACTTAACAGTGTCCAAAGACCTCTCAGACACTGGCCCTGAAAACATAGTAGAGAACACAGTCCCTAGAATGAGAGGGAGACAACATGTATGGGTGAAAAGGAACACAAACATAAGAGCCTGGGGGAATTAATATCAGATAAAGGTTGCCTACAACTGCTGACAGGCACAGCTTTGGTACTTCCACCATTGCTAGAAGAAAACTCAAAGAAAATATAAGACACATTGCAGGCCACTGGACTCTTGTTGTGCTTTCTCTTAAAAATAGGTTTGAATCTTTTGTTCGGTTCTGGACAGATACTTCCTTAAAATTTGGGAAACGGTGGGAAGGTGTCCTGACATAGCCTCACTTGATTTCTTTGAGCAAGAAAGACTAGATAAGAAAAAACTGATCTAGATTCAGAACCACACCTCCCTTAACACAGAAAATACTTGGAGACGCTTGTGTTCAATTTTTAGGCTTGTTACTGTAATGTCAGACAAAACAGTAACTCTCAAGCACACGTTCCTTCTCAGGCATCTGCCTGAGCATAAGGACTGTGGAAATAGACCCTTCACTTAAGGATAACCCTGAGAACATTTTGAAGAGTACTTAATTTACTACTTAATCATAACAATTTCTTACACAGTAAATTTCCCAGAGTTGTGACCTTACCTCCTTACACGTTTGTACAGCACCTGACAGAGTACAAAGTTATCTTGATTGGTGTCTCATTACATTTAACAGATCCTGCTGTTCTCATAAAGGGCCAAACTGCTTCAACTCCCGTAACACAATTAAGCAGGAGAACATTCACAGCCTAGCAGCAGTGTTCAGCTCCAGTAGGTTGTGATGGCGCCTCAAAAAATTCATCAACCTGTTCTGACCTGGAAATCATTCTGCATTTACACTGTTTGACTGCATTCACAGAAACAACTGTGACAAGGGCGCAGTGTCCTGCTCACAGCAGCTTAAAGACTCTAGTTAGTGGCATTCAACAGGTTACCACCCAGGATTTCTTTCACAACCAGTGCAAATACATTCCTGGCTAACCTTGACATTCTGCATGCAGCAGTCTTTTCCACTTTCTGTTTAGAAAGTTTTCAGTTCACCTTCCTTAAATCATCACATTTTTGGAAAATATTTTACGACTGTATCAGGAGCTCAAAGAAACAGAATAAAGATGCTTTATACATACACTAGTAATTGAAATTTAAAAGTTAACAAAAAAGAACTCCCCTGGAAGATCGTTAGTTGCCTTGAAGTATACACAGAGTTTACACATTTTCAAGGTAGAATCAACCAAATCAATCCAGGGGAATGTGACCTGGAATGAAACAGATGGATTTTCAGTGGTGCCTTTTAGCTCTCCTAAAGAAAATAAACCTGGTAGTACAAGTGATTCACATCTCGGGATGATGAGGCTGAGGGTGGGGAAGAAGCTTACACCATTCAGTTACAGCTCAACAAAGGAAGCATTGCATTCCGATAGAGAATAAAAGAATATTGCCAGCTACCACAGCTTATCAACGACTTGCACACCTAATCATGTTTTTCACGCACAGTAAGAAAGACAACAAATGTGTTTTGTTTTTTTTTTTAAAAAAAAAAAAAAGCCCTACCGCCTTAGCGATCTTTTACCTTGGTGCAGATAAAACAAATCCTCAAATGGGTGAATTGGTGCAGAAACAGAAGCTAGGGCACAGCAACCTTCGTCCCTACCTTGTGGTACGTCAACACTCAGAGCAACGTTTCGCAGCCCATGCACGCAAACACGAAAGGCAGCCTTTCAGGAACAAACGTACCGCTGGCTCAGCGCCTCCGGCCGGGAAGGCGGCCGGGGATAAACGGCCGCGCTCGGAGAGACCCGGCTTCCTATCCCCCGGGTGTGCAGTTAATCATTTATGACCGAGGCTGTTACTGAATAGCCTCGAACACCACAGCGCTGCCCAGTTTCGGCTCCGGCGGCGCCTGGGGGCCGGCGGACCGGCGGGAGAGGGCAAGCCGCGGCGGAGCGGCTCC
>NW_009260410.1:1164767-1196158 GCF_000687185.1 Egretta garzetta
CGAAGGGAGGACCCGGGGGACGCTCGGGAGCAGGGTGGGTTTGCTGCCCGAAGCCCGGCTCCGACAGCACAACGCCTGTCGTGGGCTTCCTGGGTGCCGGAGGGCAGGAGGTACGGTGGAACGGAGAGCAGCCCCCCGAGCTCCAGGGGCTTACTGCCGCAGCGGCGTCGTGATGTCTGCGTGCCCCTCTTGTCACGTACAAAGAAACGCCCGAGCGGCGCAGTGACACCACGGGTTCTCACGTGAAGACCTCTTCAAGAACTTCTCGCTAGGCAAAATGAAACGGGCAACACAAATCATGGCTAGCATGGGAATCTCCCATTCTGTGAATACTCTGGGCAAACGGCCTGAATATAGACACTTACCTCAAGTTGTTCAGTAATCAACGTTTTAAAATACTACCTAAAAGCTCCAAAGAAAATACATAATCAGGGTTGTTAACACAAAGCGAAAGGAGCAATAAATAACTCTCCACTTCAACACCAGAATGCGGAGGTACAACCGCACACTTGGAACTAAAAAACATCAGAGCAAGTTTTCCATAAACAACTGTAATCTGGATTTACTATCAGTGTTGGTGTCTTACACCGTCAGCCGCAGCTGCCTTAACCCAAGCACGTACCAGTTCTCATTTTTGTTAGCCATGTGAGCCACAAGTACTAGAAAATCATAGCATTTCCTCTCAAATCATTGTGTACCTCTTCACCTGCTAACACAACGGAGACTCTCTTGGCCATAACGCACCTCCACTTGACCTCCCTACCCTCAGCCAGAAAAAATAGCCTCTTACACCTTCAAACACCGCTGGGAGACAGCACTCGGTCCTTACGATCTTCAACCAAGGCTTCCCAAACTGCAGCACGGGAAATAATTCAAGGTGAGATTTAGAATGAGCGTGTATCCGACCTACCCTCCAAACCAGGCAAAGTGGGCAGCATTTACTTGTGGCAGGCAGGTGGGATGGCAGAGAACCACCTCGCTGCGATAGCACGCAGTTCTCTGTGATGGTGGTGCCCAAGCAAACCACTCTGAGCAGTTTCTTCTACTCCGCTCAGTTGCAGTGGCTTCGTGGAACAAATATCTGATGAATGGACTGGTCCACCTGCTGTGAAAAACTGGGCTTGAATTAGATATTCCACATTATGGTGAGGCCACAGGTTCAGAACATTTCATTTGGAATCCTATCTTCAAAACTATTCAGATCTGCAGTAAACGCAGGTCTACTTTAAACAATGTAACTTTCTATGTCCAGGCTTGTATTTGTGTTCTGAGAGTGCTCTTTATAGCATTGCTGACATGTATCTGCACCCTGAGCTGTACGAATTTTGCCTGGGAGTTTTGGAAACTATTCTGAACTTCGAGAGAAGGGTGCATTATATTCATAAAACAAGGGTGCCACTGACCTTTTAGCACAAGAGAATAGATGTGAATCACGGACCTGAGACTCATCTAAAGGAACACAGTGGAAACACATAGGATGAAAGGCTCTAAAGGCTTTACAAATTATATTTGGATGGGGGAGAGCAGGGAGAAAGAGAATGTGGGAAAAAGAAGAATGAAAAAGGATCCTGCTGTTTAGCTCATGCATAAACTGTATGTGCTCAGCCAAAGGTCACTCCTTTTATTTTCTCATTAATTTCAATGATGGTAGATGGTATATGAAGAACAATCTAAAAATAAGAACAGCCAGAAATAGCCTAGGTTTTTCCGTGACAGTGTAGTGGGAGAAAAACTTAAGCTGCAACTTCATATCTCAACTTTTGATTTTTTAAAAAGTAGTGACTTAAAGAAAGTTAATTATTTAAGGTATATGTAAATGTATTTAGAAAAGTTAAATAAAAATTAAGTGGTCTACTTTTTATGTATTTTCCAAAGAAGTTTTTGTACCCTGTGTGCACTGAAATTAATTAATTCCTGGGGTGTTTTTTCATCCACCACTGTTGGTGGGAAATAGTGTATTTGGACAGTTTTGAGGGCGAGTTGTCTGGGTGCTAAACACAAGTGTGTAAAACACAAAGTATTAGGTTGGGTTGTAAACAAATAGAGAAGGGATAACAGCTTTGGAAAGCCTGCAGGTGCATGCAAAAGCTGGCACAAGGAAAGTGCCATCCACAGCAACTGAATGTAGAGGCCGGAATGGGAACATAGAAGGGATCATGAATATTCTGCAGTGAGGATCATGAATGGCTGCCTCAAACGAATCTTCAGGAAACAGGAGCCCTTCATACAGAGACTGAGGCAAGATCTGGCAACTTTTTTCTAGGGAATAAAGGGGTAACATGTAGAGGCTAATCTCCAGACGAGGTGCCACAGATTATACATCAGTGTTGAAGGAGTTTTAGCATTACTCCAACAGCTTTTTAATTTTCTGTAGCAAACGTGCAAATCTGCATTGACTCGCAGTATATTTGGCTGTACACTGAGCCTACATTTTCAAAAAGAGGACACCATCTGCCCAGAGTTTAGTTCTCCTGTTTATGCCAAATAGTAGTATGAACCTTATGGTCAACACATGTTGCAGTGTTCGGTTCTTCCGTAGAGGTTATTGACCGATAAAGGTAAAGTGAGAATCAACAACAACTAAACATCCCAGCTGGAACCTTTGGGCTATACTAGAAGTGAGATGGCCTGGTCAGAGCACTGACTTCAGATTTTGCATTAAATCCTCGGTTCACAATATTTCCTGTACAGCTGTAGTCATATTTCTGATGTGACTACAGAGAACTCATTTAATTTCTCTGGGCCTCAGTTTCTCATCTGCAAAAGAAGAAAGGAATTTCCAAACCTCAGTGTATATGACAAAGGCCATGAGATGCTCCAGGTGTAACCGTACAATGTAGTAACTTTGCCAGTAAAGGTGCCTGAATGATTTCTTACTCTCTCACAACCTCCCTGTCTCCACCTTGTCACTGTAATCTGTTATACTTCTCAGTTTGTGAAACTTCCCTGCAGAGCAGACCACTGAAATGACCTGGGCTAAAAATACCACTGCCCTTTTCTTTGAAGACTTTTTAACTGGGATCCAGTTGATAGTGAAATTCTGGCAGCTGATGACCTGTCACGAAATGGACCTTGAAAACTGACATGTCATACTCTAACATCAGTTATCGAGCCGCAACAATCCAGAGGGATGTCACAACACATTTGTAAATTCATTGTTTCTGAAGGGGAGGAACACACTGCCTCCTATGATATGGGTTTGTATCTTGTGCCACTTGGTTACTATTGCTTTCCTTAGGGCTATGGATGGGACAGAAACCAATTGAATGCAAAGGTAATAAAATATATCCTTATGTAATTGTTCTATGTCTTTGCTTCTTCAAACACCTACTGCTCCCACAAGACCAACTGACTCCAAAGCTTCAGTCAACATCAGTAACACCACATTCTCTTGGACTGCTTCTCAGCAATCAGTTCCACAGCGCTACCCGAAGCAGGTCACTGCCATTTCTCCTGGCTTACAGATAAGAGACAGCAGAACAGAAAGAAACAGTGCAGAGAACTTCCCAGCTGCAGAAATGAGACACAGGTCTTCCAAGTCCTGCCCGATGCACTAGCTACACAGCCTCACCTGCTATTTGGTGAGGCCTGTTGCCTCCCCAAAGGGACTGGGTGCCATGTGCAGCAACAGGACTGGAGACCACAGAGCAGGGAGGAGAAGCGTCTGGAGGGGAGCTGAGGTGTGTCTCTCTAAGTATGTATTTGGTGGTTTCAATACTAGAATCAGTGATTAAAAGTTTGTTAACTGGCAACAAATTAAATCAGTTGAAATTCCCCTGGCATGAAACTGTTTCTGGCTCGCAAGAGGGGGAAATTGATTCAACACAGAAATTTGGAAATAAACTGGTAGTCACAGTGGTCTGGCAACAGATCTGAGGGTGAAGATACAGAAAACAGCAAATTACGTAGCTCATGTTGTACAACAGTTGCTAATCTGGGGCATAAATGTAACGGCTCTTTTAAGCCAGGAGAAGGGCCGATAATAACATTTTATCCTGGCTTTTCTTAACTGCACTTAAAAAATGCAGTGTTAACGGAAAGAAGTTCAAAGAGAGGCACCAGCAGTGATTAACAGGGATATGTCTTCAGGAGATAGATGTTTATATGCTCAGCTTAGAAGAAATCTGCCAAGCAAAGACAAGACAGAAGGTCCTTTCAGGGGACCTGTGTGGAGTCATAAAGAGCATTGTATAGAGCAGCAACATGGAAGGAATAAAAAGAAGATAACTACAAAAAATTTTGACAGTCAGTCGCAACGGACCAAAAACCTAGAGAGGCTGGGTTTCTACATGTTATCAGCAGAAAGTAGTATTCAACATTCAGAAAATTTTTAGAAATTGAAAAGCCCCTGCCTTTGCATGTGTGATGCCAAGCAAAAAAATCAAGGAAGACAGCTTTTTTGGCTCTCAAAGCTACAGGTCAAATTCAGAAAGAATAATTCACAACCCACACATAAGTTAATGGCCATTATGTTTGCTCAGACAAGGCCTGAATTTGATTAAATGGTTATGAGGACGCAGGCTATATACTATGTAAATAAAAATCTGTTTTGCAATGACATTATTTATTTCAAATATAATTTCAACTGCTGCTCTGAGACCTCACATTTGGTTGAAAATACAATGTCCTCAAATGACTGTGACAGTCAAAGTACAATACTCTAAGAAAGATTTTTATTTTTACTTTTTTTTTTTTTTTTTAAGATTGGCAAACAAGCTGGTTAAGACCTTCACAGAAACATGCAGTTGAAAAATGAACCTGAGCATTTTCTGATTCCAGAAGCAATGCAGCAGTATCTTATGGTGTCTAATGTTTCAGAGTGAGTGGGCTTGAGCAGGGTGGTAAACACTTAAGAATGCCTGAAGTTTGAAAACAAAACAAAAAGAAGCCTTGAGCTCACTCTTGTAGTAAATGGGAAAGAAGTGAGGGAAAGCTTGGCAAAAATCAGCATAATAGTAGGCTTATTGTTGAATCTGAAAGCTTCATTTTCCAACGGTGTCCCTTTTCTGGGAAGCTGCACAACCACTCTGAAAGCGCTTTCTATAGAGATGATAAATCTGTGGTGGAGATTTATGCACATTCAGATTAAGTCAGGAAATCAGTAATGAAAAGGATAATTAAATAGAGAGACAAAAACCTAGAAGAAAAATTACCAAAAGCCCCCAAAACAAACACAGCTAACAATACACCATGATATATCAGGTCCTGGGATTCTGACTCTTACTTTGGCACCTATTCTTGCTTGAGCAACATACAGGGTGAGCAACCTCATCCTCTTCCTCACTGCGGTTCCCAGGACTCCAGAGAGGGGCACTCTGCACAGCAGCAGATTCTGGGCCAGCACTAAAGAAACAGCTGAAGACTTCCTTTAGTTAGCAGCAGTGGTAGACTTTTGGCTCTCTGGTTGGAGTAGACCCCAGGCTAGAGGCTAGTCTCACCATATAGTTTTATGCATCCAACTTGGGCGCCTAAGCCAGCAGCTTTGGTGCCTAGGTTGTCAGGGAAGGTGTTCCACTGACTCTGCAGGGGCTTTCAGCCCCACGATCACCAGAGTTAGGTGCCTGAAGTTAGACTATGAAAAAACCCAGTGCAGGGATGACCTAAACAGTCACAGTGTTACTTGCAATACTTTCCCGCAGCACTTGCCCGTAAGGAAAACTGCCCTCAGTAACCCAGAGGCACTCGGCCATTGCCTGACTCCAGCAGCTTTATGTTCCAAAAGGGTCCACCCCCAAAACTCACGCAACAAAAGAACAAGGAGCATCCATTAGCTGGTAGCACTAATAGATTGCTGTCCTCTGTCCGGACTTGATACTGTGAGCAGAAAATCTGAGGGTTCATAAGCCAAATGAGAGCTTTTGAACATTACAGTCTCTATTTTATAACCAACAGCCCAGTCTTTCCAGGCACAAGTAAGTGAGGTGCTGTGAGAGCTGGCTCTTTTGACACCGAGGTCACTTCTCCCCTTTCAGCTTTACAAGATGTACAGCCAATTCTGAGCATTGATGGTAAAAAGCAAACACACTGACTGAATGAAACTTAGTGAAAAGTTGCATCACTGTAACTCTAAAATGTGCAAACTCAGTACTGTGTCATAGTCCAGCGAGCAAACTACTCCAGCTTTGAAGATATGATACACAAATGCTGCAACTCTGTCAGAATCTTTTGTTTGTGCACCATGGCTTTTTAATTAATTTATTAAGTCTTGTCCCACTTCTCTAAAGCAGATTCAATCCCAGCGCCTGATTAATCTCATGTGGGAGCTAAGGACAGATGCAGATGAAAGAACTTGACACCTAAAAGATACAGATCTGCTTCCAAGTTTTGCAGTGCAAGATGATCTGTAGTAGAAACTATTTACAATACTTTCTCCCACACCACTGGACAAAAAAAAAAAAAAAGTTCCAGAAAAAGTGTGACAATTCCAATTTTTACATAAGAGTTCTGTCCTAGGCAGTGTACAAAATGGTACTTCAGCCCTTGCCGTATTCTCCTTTCTGCTAACCAAGAATAATTTACAACAGTTTCAAGTTCTTTCCACAGGGGCTGGGTGAGTTTATAGATGGCAATTTACTTTCTGCCATTAGTAAGCCAGGCTCAATTCAAACAATAGCCTTGAGGTAAAAAGCACCGTATCGTTTACTAATCACACAAATCAAGACAATTTCATTTAAACACTGAATCTGGTAGCAAAGTATTCCACTGCCATTTGGAGACATATGGGAGTTTAACTGACACTTACATTGGTGGAATGAATGAATATGTGTAACAGGGAATGATACAAAGTAGAGGCTACACTTGAGGGCTGGCTTTGCATACAGACATTACTCTGGTCTCCTTCGCATCAAAAAGAGTCATCTGCACTAGATAATCCTAGCCAGAGGGAAAAAGAGAAGAGCAACAACACTCAGTGCTTTGTAGGGTGGTTTTAAAATCTGGAATTCAACATTAAACTTATCTGGGAAGTAATGTAAACAATGGAAATGGCACATTTAAAGTATGATTTAACTACTGGCATCAGGAGTTTGGCAGTTGTTGTGATTGTTGTTGATACAGTGACATGTCTGACAGTATTTGAAAAAAGGGCTGGCTAACCTGCAGAAACGTATAATCAAGTTGGAAAAAACAATAAATGCAACTATGTAAATAAAAATCTGTTTTGCAATGACATTATTTATTTCAAATATAATTTCAACTGCTGCTCTGAGACCTCACATTTGGTTGAAAATACAATGTCCTCAAATGACTGTGACAGTCAAAGTACAATACTCTAAGAAAGATTTTTATTTTTACTTTTTTTTTTTTTTTTTAAGATTGGCAAACAAGCTGGTTAAGACCTTCACAGAAACATGCAGTTGAAAAATGAACCTGAGCATTTTCTGATTCCAGAAGCAATGCAGCAGTATCTTATGGTGTCTAATGTTTCAGAGTGAGTGGGCTTGAGCAGGGTGGTAAACACTTAAGAATGCCTGAAAACAAAACAAAAAGAAGCCTTGAGCTCACTCTTGTAGTAAATGGGAAAGAAGTGAGGGAAAGCTTGGCAAAAATCAGCATAATAGTAGGCTTATTGTTGAATCTGAAAGCTTCATTTTCCAACGGTGTCCCTTTTCTGGGAAGCTGCACAACCACTCTGAAAGCGCTTTCTATAGAGATGATAAATCTGTGGTGGAGATTTATGCACATTCAGATTAAGTCAGGAAATCAGTAATGAAAAGGATAATTAAATAGAGAGACAAAAACCTAGAAGAAAAATTACCAAAAGCCCCCAAAACAAACACAGCTAACAATACACCATGATATATCAGGTCCTGGGATTCTGACTCTTACTTTGGCACCTATTCTTGCTTGAGCAACATACAGGGTGAGCAACCTCATCCTCTTCCTCACTGCGGTTCCCAGGACTCCAGAGAGGGGCACTCTGCACAGCAGCAGATTCTGGGCCAGCACTAAAGAAACAGCTGAAGACTTCCTTTAGTTAGCAGCAGTGGTAGACTTTTGCTCTCTGGTTGGACTAGACCCCAGGCTAGAGGCTAGTCTCACCATATAGTTTTATGCATCCAACTTGGGCGCCTAAGCCAGCAGCTTTGGTGCCTAGGTTGTCAGGGAAGGTGTTCCACTGACTCTGCAGGGGCTTTCAGCCCCACGATCACCAGAGTTAGGTGCCTGAAGTTAGACTATGAAAAAACCCAGTGCAGGGATGACCTAAACAGTCACAGTGTTACTTGCAATACTTTCCCGCAGCACTTGCCCGTAAGGAAAACTGCCCTCAGTAACCCAGAGGCACTCGGCCATTGCCTGACTCCAGCAGCTTTATGTTCCAAAAGGGTCCACCCCCAAAACTCACGCAACAAAAGAACAAGGAGCATCCATTAGCTGGTAGCACTAATAGATTGCTGTCCTCTGTCCGGACTTGATACTGTGAGCAGAAAATCTGAGGGTTCATAAGCCAAATGAGAGCTTTTGAACATTACAGTCTCTATTTTATAACCAACAGCCCAGTCTTTCCAGGCACAAGTAAGTGAGGTGCTGTGAGAGCTGGCTCTTTTGACACCGAGGTCACTTCTCCCCTTTCAGCTTTACAAGATGTACAGCCAATTCTGAGCATTGATGGTAAAAAGCAAACACACTGACTGAATGAAACTTAGTGAAAAGTTGCATCACTGTAACTCTAAAATGTGCAAACTCAGTACTGTGTCATAGTCCAGCGAGCAAACTACTCCAGCTTTGAAGATATGATACACAAATGCTGCAACTCTGTCAGAATCTTTTGTTTGTGCACCATGGCTTTTTAATTAATTTATTAAGTCTTGTCCCACTTCTCTAAAGCAGATTCAATCCCAGCGCCTGATTAATCTCATGTGGGAGCTAAGGACAGATGCAGATGAAAGAACTTGACACCTAAAAGATACAGATCTGCTTCCAAGTTTTGCAGTGCAAGATGATCTGTAGTAGAAACTATTTACAATACTTTCTCCCACACCACTGGACAAAAAAAAAAAAAAAGTTCCAGAAAAAGTGTGACAATTCCAATTTTTACATAAGAGTTCTGTCCTAGGCAGTGTACAAAATGGTACTTCAGCCCTTGCCGTATTCTCCTTTCTGCTAACCAAGAATAATTTACAACAGTTTCAAGTTCTTTCCACAGGGGCTGGGTGAGTTTATAGATGGCAATTTACTTTCTGCCATTAGTAAGCCAGGCTCAATTCAAACAATAGCCTTGAGGTAAAAAGCACGGTATCGTTTACTAACCACACAAATCAAGACAATTTCATTTAAACACTGAATCTGGTAGCAAAGTATTCCACTGCCATTTGGAGACATATGGGAGTTTAACTGACACTTACATTGGTGGAATGAATGAATATGTGTAACAGGGAATGATACAAAGTAGAGGCTACACTTGAGGGCTGGCTTTGCATACAGACATTACTCTGGTCTCCTTCGCATCAAAAAGAGTCATCTGCACTAGATAATCCTAGCCAGAGGGAAAAAGAGAAGAGCAACAACACTCAGTGCTTTGTAGGGTGGTTTTAAAATCTGGAATTCAACATTAAACTTATCTGGGAAGTAATGTAAACAATGGAAATGGCACATTTAAAGTATGATTTAACTACTGGCATCAGGAGTTTGGCAGTTGTTGTGATTGTTGTTGATACAGTGACATGTCTGACAGTATTTGAAAAAAGGGCTGGCTAACCTGCAGAAACGTATAATCAAGTTGGAAAAAACAATAAATGCAAGCATTACAGCTGTAGTGTTGTTAGACAGCATGCAGAGAATTAAAGAAAAGTAGTAAAAATACGTAATAATGACAGAAGAAACTAAAAGGCATCAAAAAACCAAGGGGTAACAAGATTTGATCAATCAGCAGTGTGCTTAAGACGTACAACAATCGTAACAGAAAATATGCCAGCAGTGTGATTCAGAAATTACCAAAGTAACTTAAGGTTTAATTCGGAACGAGGCCAAGCACATATTTGGTCTCTGAAAAGACTCAAGTGAAGCTCAACATGGTAGAACCCATATTCCTCAAAAGCAAAAGGTAAGTGTCCCCATGCCTCCGTGCACTAAGAAAGCAGCATCCCTATTTAACAGGGAGAGAGTCCCAGCGCAGAAAGTGCTTCACCCATGGCTGCACAGGAAGGCTGTGTGAGAACTGACGACTGAACGCAGCCCTCCAGCAGGACCCTGCCTTATAGTAGCTGTTGAAAGTTACCCTAAAATGAAATCTGCTTAAAATAGCATTCTGCTAAAAACAAGAATAAAATCTTCCTAGGTGCAATTACTTGATTTAATGCACAAACACAGCTTGCTACTTTCAAAGACCATAAAGGACAGCTCATGGGCCAAGAGAAGACAGAGCTGACATTAAAAGAAGACAAAACTGAAAAAGGGACATATATATATATATATATACACACAGACTATAAAAAAAACCCTCCAACTTTGTGGTCATCCTTTGTACAAGTGCCCTACTGCGTGTAACAGAATTTGGACAATAGTTCTGTAGCCATGGTCCTCAAATCTTCTAGAATGTAATGAATATGTCCCATTTGCAACCCATTTTATTATACAAGGATATCATTCTCTATTAATTAAAATCCTTAGGCTGGCTTCAAAATTTTATGAGAAAGATATCATTATTCTATGCCAGAGCACCTCTCCCTGAAGGATATGTGAGGAGTTAATGCTCGCAGATGCATATTGTGACTTATCAGCACTTCATTGCCATTACCATGACAGCAAGGCAAAGACCATTTTGTTCTGCCCCATTCGTCCCCTCAGCAGAACTGCCAGTTGGCTTCCAAATTCAGAATCTTAACAGAAACTAATGTTTGAGTCCAGATTTTGCATTGTGTCCTAAAAGATCAATCTGTTATGAAATTTAATGAAAAGGAAAGGTGGAACAAAAGGCTGTCCTTTCATAAGGCTAACCGAACATTAGGAGGCTGATTATGCTGTTTGCAGTACAACATGCATAAAAAGAATCAAACAAAACTCAGAACAAGCATTTGCTGGGGTAAAGCACGCCAAAAAACTACCTGCATCTTCTTTTGTTGCTCACAGACAAGCACAGGGATCAGCATGTTGCTGCTGCCTACAGGACACGTATGTCTGACAAGAAAGAGCATAGTACAGTGAAATGACAGTAGGTTCATCAGGGAAGTATGTAAAACAGTAAGTGAAGTGCACCAAAGTAGTAGTCAAGAACGTGTAACGTGCCAGCCATCATTATACTTCTGATCTGCATATCCAATAGATTATAAATATTAACATGACAACTGGTGCAGGAGGAGGCTGCTAGGGCATCAGAATTGTATTTTCTGATTTATTCTGACACTTGGCACACAGTCCATGCCTAAAGAATGAAGAGCAGGGGGAGAGAATGCTACAGACAAATGACATAAGGAGTATGACCACTTCCTAGCTGGTTCAGGCTCTTTACCTGGCTCCATGCAGGTCAAACAATTAAGGAGCCCCTCTCACATTAAAAAATTCCTCTACCAATCACATTCACTAAAGCTGCATGAGTAAAACTACCAATACAAGTTCTGCCACCATTCCTGGGTAGAAACAATTAGGAGGAGGTAGAGAAGTCAGGAGAGCGAGGCTCAGTGAAACAGAACTCTGGCCCAAACAGGCTGGAAAACAACTGGAAGGGAAGGATGAAAACAGAGGGAGGATGCAGGGCAAGCAGAACGCAGCAGGTCTTACTCTCCTGTAGAAGAGGTTCAGCGTGTGTGTGTGAACACCATAAATGATCCAGACAGTCTTCTCCACCCAGCAGTGTAGTTTGCTCACATAGGTCTTGGAGGACACAGTTACCTGAACAACCTGTTTCCTCTTGTAAAACTTGTCATGTCATCAGAGTTTACCCCACTGAGCTGACCACAAAATAACAAAGTACTTAGCTGTTCCCTCCATTATGTCACAAACACTAAATAAGCTGTGTTTTGTCTGCAAAGGAAGAGTTAATTTCCCCACAGGAACAGAGGCAGACAGAGAAAGACAGAGAAAGAAAGCAAGAAAGGAGAGAGAGTGAAGCTGCAGGCTGCAAGTTACGCCATGATTCCCAGCTTTAAATAAACCCTTTGAAGTAGAACAGGTTTTTATGCTAAAAAAAGCTGCTTTTCAGGATGCATCATTGTTTATGGTTGCAAAAAATGATGCCGCTTGAACTCTAAACTGGATATTGTGTTGAAAAAAATAGCAACAAATTTACACGCAGACCCTCACTACTCCCACAGCTCTCATGCCACATCCAACACTTATGAGCTGCAGCAGTAATACAGTGTTACAGTAACAGCTGACATCGTTTTGCAGGCACAGTGCAGAAACTTTACCTTGATACCTACAAACCACGGCCTGAATGGTATAGCTCCACAAATGCAAAGCCTGAATTAACTACAGAAAAAAATAATACACCATCTTTGTGAATTTCACTTGTCCAAAAGACCTTCAAGAGCCACAGAAAAGAATATACCATGTGAACAAATAAATGCTGTAGCTGCTGAGCTGGGTTTCAAAGCGCTCACCTCTCCTCTGTCTCCTACGACTCGTGAAATTAGACTACCAATATCAAGCAGAAGCATGAATAACTTTCTAAATGGAGAGTATGTTTGCACTTTACCTGAGGAAGTCTGGCCACTTTGCCAATCAAATCCATGTAATCTATTCTTTTGTCAATAACAGAAAGTTGAAGAAGGGGAGGCATGCCTAACAGGGCTCTCAAAATGCCGGGTAATGTCCACAGACAATGATGGGAGAACTTAATTGTTATTTTCTACTGTATAACTCCTGCTTCAGTATTTAAAGGGTTCACCCTTGCCACCTATGAGATCTCCAGGACTTTGTAGATTTGATAGCACTTAAATCTGTGTCAGAATTCCCAAAGTTTTACCTTCCCCACGAGAAATAAAAGGTCTGTGTCTCCTGTATACATCAATGGATGATGAAGAGGACCTCACCAAATGCCTGCTGTGTATTTGTGTTTCTGTAAGTAACAGCTGTAAATTAAGGACTGCAAACTTGACTATGTGCAGTATCAAACCTTAAGCCCCAGAAGTATTGAGCTGTACTGAAACAGGCTAGGAAGCAGATGTTAATTTTAACTAAATTATGTAAAGGAACAGCTGCATTTCCAAGAGCAAAGCCCCAAACAACAAAGGCAATGAAGAAAAGACAAGCCTATACATATTTCTTCTAGAAAAGCTCTATGAAGGGAGAAACCCCCAGATTTGGAATAAAACCTAAGGTAGGACTTAAAGGAACTGTAAAATGCAGTTCTGGTACTTGTTCAGTGATACCAACAATTGTCTACAATCCCCTTATCAAAGTGTTGTGATTAACAGATAGAAAGCCACACAGTGGTCAAGTAAGATGAAATGCTGGCAGTTAGCCAAATGTGGCTTCAGGAAGATACCATTTGTCATGCTCAGCATTCATTGCTATTGCAAAGCTGCTCTGAGATCAAAATCCTGATTGCAATCCATCAAACCAATAACCACAGCAAGTCAAACGGCTGAGCGATTGCGATGACACAGCTGGCTGCCGGGATGGTGCTAGGAATTAATATGTGAAGCTGCTATCAGCATGTAGAAAGCTTTGGATGAAGGGAAAAGCAGCGTGGTAATTGCTAATAACCACAACAGAGGAATTATATCAAAAGGGTTATTAAAAACAAACCCAATCATGTCATGCTGATTTTTGAAGGAGAAATATTTAAGCCCGCTGCTCACAGTTTAAACAAAGGCGCGTCCGCATGTCTCTTCACCTGGTATGGGCAGAAAAACTCAGTTCTCTTCCTGGTCAACACCAGTCCAGGTCCATGCTGAGCAACGCGAGTGATTTCCCCATTGCTGCCCTACCCCTAATGCTTTCACAGGAACAAAGCCTCCAGTAGCTACAGTCACAGGCTATGTTCAGGGTGGGAGTGCCAGGATTAAAAATGGTGTGCTGGATAGTTCAAACTAACTGGAAATGGCCTTTGCAGGTGGGCAGTAAGAATACCAGTGTCACGCAAAATTGATTTTGCTTGGGCCCACTGCTAGCACTTTGGCTCTATCTTGTCTACTGGATGGGGTGTGACAGAACTACGTGCTCTGTCTGTGCAAAAGCAATCTGGTACTTTTGCCTCCATGGAAGCAGGATCAATCTGACATTCCGCAAGATTCTGACCAAACCCTGCTTAGCTTGCTCTGGCAAGTCACCTCAGAGAAGCCTTCCATGTGACTGAAATCCAGCAACAGTATCTCCCGCTTTGGTTTCTGCTTCCTATTGCCTTTGTTACTTTGACCCTTTGTCTCCCATCTGGGATACTTGGCTTTAGTGTACATTTTTAAAAATCTAAATATAGCAGCTCTTCAGCCTTTTTGCCTCTCTAATACAGCTTTGGCTGCCCTGAATGGATTCAGCACAAAATTAGGCCTAGTTTGCCTTCTAATCAACTTTGGTGACTTATGCTTTTAATTAGTCCTTAATATTCCTCCAGTCTGCGTGGATAGTGTATTATAAAGAACCCTTTCTACGTGCCACTGTGGTTTCAACTTGAGGGGAAAAAATATTTCACAAATGGTATGGATACAAGAAATATATACAATTTATTATAAACCATTATGATTTTATTCTCTCCAGCTGGAGAAGCAGACGTGTTAATATGTTTTTCCAATTGAAAAAGTACCATGTGATTTATTATTCCATGAGGAGCAGGGGTCCGACAAGGCCCCTACTTGGATACAACCTCCATGGGATTATCAACATACTGTAAATTGCTGGATCTGAGTAACCCCTCTCCAAAACCACAGCGGGCCTCTGACTGCCTTGCATGCAAAGATTTAACAGGTTAATTGACCAAATCATGCTCACTTCAATAGCCCCTTTGTGTTCAAGATTTGACCCACAGAAGAGCTCAGAAAGTTTAGAGCACAACCTAAGTGGTAAGTATTACTGGGTCACATTTTGAGGTTCAGAATCAATTGTTACTTAATGTTTATTCAGGCAAACTTCCACTAAAGGAGAGCACTGAATCAAAAACCCGGTAAGGACCTCCAAATTTCACCCATTATTAATCATTTGATGTATCAATTCAATGTAATGTTCTCTGACATCTTTTACTCTTGCCTGATTAAATATCATTCCAAATAAAAGATATTCAACTGTCACTTGAAAGTGTGATTTACTGCTAGCCAACCCACTCATCTGATAGTTGAATGAAACAAGAAGTTTCTATGTGTGTTCTTTAAAAATCTTTCATTACAGTTATATTTATTGCCAGTTTCTGACTGTATTTAACAATAATTAGAATGACCACTTCAGAAATGAGGTCTGGAAAAGCACATATCCTAAGAATATTAACTGTGCATAAACCAGCAACTTTTTTTAAGACATCGAGATCTTTTCCCATCATATCATACATATGGTACTGACACTAAATATACTCACAAGTGGTTGTATTGGGTCAAGCTGAGATGGAGTAGATTTTCCCCATATCAGCCCTCATTGTGATGTGCTTTCTGTTGGTAGCTACAAAGGTGTTGATAACACAGCACTGTTTTGGCTGCTGCTGAGCAGTGCTCACACAGTGTCAAGGCTGTCTCTCCAACATTCCCCCACAACCACCAGTGGACTGGGAGTGGGCAAGATATTGGTGGGGGACACAGCCAGGACAGCTGACCCAAACTGACCAAAGGGATATTCCATACCATATGATATCTGCTCAGATATAAAAGCTAAGGGAAAGGAGGAGGAAGGCGGGGGTATTAATTTTTCACTATGTTTTGTCTTCTGGAGCAACCACCATGCGTACTGAAGCTCTGCTTCCTAGGAATTGGCTGGACATTGCCTGCCAATAGAGAATAAAATCTTTGTCTTCCTTTTGCTACCACACATGGCCTTTGCTTTTGCCTTTATTAAACTGCCTTTATCTTGGCCCATGAGCTTTTCCTTTCCATCTCATTTTCTCCCCCCACCCCTGTCCTGCTGAGGAGGGGAGTGATAGAGTGGCTTGGTGGCACCTGGTGTCCAGCCAAGGTCAACCCATCACAGTGGTTCAGGGCAGTGGGAGATTTCTTCATAGTGATAAAAGTAGTTCTCTTAGTATTTCAGATCTCCTACAAAGTATATTTTATTCAAGTATTTGTTCCCACTTGTTATTTAGAATAGCAGAGTTAAGAGATAAGCAGGGCATTAACATTTTGAACCCACCTTCTAAAACACTTGGTCCCATGAAAATAATACAGAAAAACTAATGAGCCCACTGCCATTAGTGCCACCAGGATTTCACCTTCTGTGCCTGGCAATCTGGCAGTTTGCAATACCAGGACTAAAGGCATATTTGTCAGTCTCATGCTTTTCAGATATTATTTGTTTGGTAAAGTAAAGCATGCTCATTTCTAGAATTTAAAGATGAAGAGATTCACCTCCTGTCATCTGAGGAACTGACATTTCAGCCAGAAAAGAGCACTTGAACTTCTTAACATCAGTGGTACAGGGTCAGATCACAGGTCTGACCTCAGTGTCTCATCTCTCAGAGTCCCAGTCAGTAAAAGTGTGACAAGAGAGAAAGCACGCGGTGCGGCTTCTCCACTAAATTTTCCCAGTTTCCAGAAATGTACAGCTTGGGCACCATTCTTCTGGCATTGTGGAAATTATCAGGATCAAGGTCTTAATCTTTCAGGGTTTGGATAAGGAAAATGCTGAAGAGCACTTAAGTGTGTCACTTTATATGGGTGACAACTCCCAGAGTCCAAATAGTTGCCTGGATCAAGGCCAGGCTACTAAGCCCCTTGCAGAAACAAAACATTGAAGTTTGAGAGACACTGGGAGGAGGATGACATTTTCTTAGGCTTGGCTGATTTTGCTCTGAGGCTGCCAGAGTTTGAAAGCAAGCAAGCCTAAACTGCACGATGTTCTCAGTGTTTACAAAAGCCATCTTTACTCAAAGGTATATTCTGGAGAAACACTGAAACACTAGGCCAGACTCTGAAGATCTTATTCATTCTACTTCTGCAAACTTGAGAAGAACTTTAACAAGGTTTTATGCAAGCATTATAATATTTCAGTCTAAGGTTACTGAAGCTCACATGGAAAACTTACTTTCTGTTCAATCCTACGAAAAGAAATAACCCAGCTTCTTAGATCGAATCTAACCCCTTTGATGGCAACTGACTTACTAAGGGAGAATTTTATACCCAATTCCTGAACACACTAAATATATAATGATTATTGAGTAATTATCTCTTGCATTGTTTCTTGGAATGCAGGTTTAAGAGGCCAAAAGAAGTCTGGGACTCAAAGCTTTCTGCAAACAAGAAAATACATGTTTTTAAAGCCATCAGTAAAATGAATCAGAAAAATATTTTCCTGAGAGCGAGATAGACGAAAGGGAGAAATACTTTTCTATATTAACCTAAAATATATAAACACAGATTTAAAGGAAAAAGGAAATTATTACTATTAAATACTCAGGTTTGGCTTTTCCTCATGTGCAGGGCAGAAATATTTCATAATAATTTGCTATAAATAAAAAAAAAATGTATGCTACACATAAAAAAAATATTTCCCATTTTTCTCCCCCCGCAAATGTAACCTCAATAGAGCAGTGGTGGTTCTAATCCAGTGTTGCTATTTATCTATGGAGAAAGTTCCTTAGAGAGGCAGGACGCTGCAAACAAGCAACACAACTCAAAAAGCCAAATTATGTAAATCAAATACAGAGCTGCTCTCAGCAAGCTCACTATCACCCAGAGATTTCAATGAAAGCAACTTATATCAGTATAAAGCTCTCCCCATTTACAAAGTCCTTGTCCTGACAATCTTTTCTTCTGCTTTAACAAAAGCCGGCACTTTTGCCATTTGCACAACGCAGAGACATTTCCTGTTTGCTGCATAGGAACTGAAGCAAGAAATCACGTAAATGCCAGTCAGCTGTCCTATCTGAAACACTGGGAAAATACATTAAAATTACTTAGCACAGTCTAGACAGGCTCAGTGCTGTCTACCTCAAAAATTGTGATGTAGGCATACCAAAAAGTATGAGATTGTCTTTGAACTGTAACATCTTTCAAAAAACAGTTTCTTTACCTTTTAGGTTTTTTGAGTCTTTGCTGTGATTCAAAACATCCCATGATGAATCCATTTTTTTCCTTGTTTAGAAAAATCAGAAGCAACAATTCACCTGATCATATGCTGCCAAGGAGCTAGAACTTGAAAAAAAATAAAATACATTGCAAAAATCAAAGCAAAATTGTGAGAGTGAACAGTAATACTCATTTCAGGAAAGAATCAACTGAATGGGGGCGGGGGAATAAAAAAGCGGCCCTAAGCTAAGCATCAAAAAATATTAGAAAAAAAAATAGGAATATTAGAAAACCAGAAGTTTTATACTGTTGTTATTACTCAAACATTAACAGTATGAAGAATCAGCTTTCCAAGAGAGCAAAAATGGGAATAATCTTGCCTATAGTGCAGCATTAAAAGTCATGTTAGCCTGAGAAAAGAGATGGGAGGCAGAACAGACTCCCAGAACAGACCTAGTCTTTTCTGGCAGATATCTGCTCAGCATTGCTGAGGGAAGTTCCTCAGTCTCTTTGAACACTCCAGCATTTCAAAGCCTGTATAGTCAGCAAATCTTTCCTCATATCAAACTTCTGTTTTTCTTGCTGTAAATTAAACGTATTTCCCCATGGCCAGTGGAAGGACAACTTATCATTGTTGTTGTTCTTGGAACAATTTTTTTATTTTCATTTTTATCTTCACTTAGCTTTCTCTTTTTTAGACTAAAAAGTCCCTTTCCCTCACTTTCCCTCATAAGCTGCATTTTCTTAGCTTTCATTATTACCCCAGCTTCCCCAGGCTCAGGTTCTTTGTACAGTTCTCATAAAAACTGGTGACCTACTTTATATATGAATACCTAAAAAAGTACATGTATAAACAGCACCACAACATTACTTCAATCAAAAAAAGAATATGTTACAGTTTAGTATATTTATATTAACTTGCCAGTCAACAGTCTCATCACTGCCAAAAGATTCACCATCCTTCCCCAACGATCTTTGTCTTGTCCTGTGGTATTTTTTCCAATTACATTTGGCGTAGGAACTTTATTGATGTCTGTTCTGTAATGCACCTTCCACATTTTAGACAATATACAAAACTCATGCATAATATCACTGGCAGTTTTGAATTCTAAACATTTTAAAGTTACTGGAATGTTTCATTTTCTCATAAAGGTGATGAAATTTGGAAGAAATATAAATGTTTTCTCCTCAGAGAGAAGTCTAGGGAGTAGCTCAAAAGTCCTGAGCCATGGATGCCAAGGAAAGGAAGAGAGATCAAAAGATTTCCTTTCTGCAGATCCAACAAGTAGTTGTAATACCTTTCAGCTAATGCAGACAAAGGGGAAAAACTGTATGACTAAGTTCACTCCATGTGAAAACAGAACATAACAAATGTTTTTAACCTGATGATATGAAAAGAAAGGCAGAAAAGCCGTAGGGCAGATTGTAACTGACCTGAGAAGAAGGAATCAGCCATCTATTCCAGGGCCACGAGGAACTTTGAAGCTGGGCAAGCAGACCTTAGCGGAGTAATAGGTATGAGCCGGTCAACACAAGGTTGGGGTTGTTCTCACAGGCAAATAAGGGTTACAAATGCTCCTTAACATTGTGAAGGAGGGAGTGAAATTGGTATCCAGCTGCTCAAACCAGTAACCTGAAAGAACTGCTGTGCAAAGATGACGATGGATATGGGCTGTCGATTTTAATAAAGACGTCAAGAAACTGAAGGAATTAAGTGTGTTCCAGTCCTAGGGAAATATTACAGTAAAGGCAAAATAAGTTGCTCACAAATGCCCCAAGAAAAACACAGGGGATATGCAAACATGCAGTGACACAAAGTCTACAGCTAGACATTATCCACGGCAATTTGATTAAGAAGCACAGACACACCTTGTCTGGTAGTAACCTGTAGTGGGGATGCAGCATTGCCCCAGAATCTCAGAATAATGATTTTGACAACTGGCATAGAGCGAGCATGTTCTCTGTGCCTGCAAGTCCATGTTCTGCCAAGACAGAGGAAGATACCTTTCTTAACAGGGATAATTTGGAGATTTTTGGATAGCTAAGCAATCATAAAAGAGAGATTTAGAAGACCTGTGGGGACTGAATAAAACAAAGAGGGCTAATAACTTTTTCTCCTGGGCCTAAATTAAAAGTTTTGAAGAGCCTGTGAAGAGCTTCCTCATGTACCAAGAAGAAAGCCAGGATAAGAAAAACAGATTTTTCTGGTAACATAAGACAATATGGGCCCAGTATACTAGCAGAAAACAGTACAAAACTAACAACATGACAAGTGAATAGGCCAAGGAGTCACAGCAGCAATGAATGTAGTAATCACCTGAGGAAAACTGAGTATTCGATGTCTCTATAGTGAGAAAATGATCCCAAAGAAAATGGGAAATTAGAATTTGTAAGCTAGGGTATGTAAAGATAAACTAAAAAAAAAAAAAAAAAAAGTAGTATGGGGTTCTGCTGGGTCTGGCTGGGATGGAGTTATCTTTCTTCATAGCAGCCCATTCGGTGCCCTGTTTTGGATCTGTGGCCACAACAGTCCTGATAACACAGCAGCATTTTGGCTATGGCTGAGCTGAGCTTGCACAGTGCCAAGGTCGCCTCTGCTTCCCACTACAGCCCCACAGCCAGGAGGCTGAGGCTGGGTGAGAGGCTGGGAGGGGACACGGCTGGGACAGCTGATCGAGGCTGGCCAAAGGGATACTCGTACCATGTATCCTCAAGCTCAGAAATAAAAACTGGGGTACAGAAAGAAAAAGATGGGGGTTTTTTGCTTCCAAAGTGGCTGCTTAGAGACCGGCTGGGTATCGGTCTGCCTGGGGCATGTGGTGTGCAATCTCCTTTGCTTTGCTTGTTTTTTCCGCTCTTTTTTCTTCGCCTATTAAATCGTTTTTTATCAAAACTCAAGGCTGTTCTTAGTTTTGTTCTTCCCATTTTCTCCCTACCACGAGGAGCTGGTGGGGTAATGAGAGAGCAGCTGTGTGGGTGCTTAGCTGCTGGCTGGGGTCAGATGCTGGTTAGAAGATGAGGCACTTTATTTAGTACTGTGCTTTAACAGAGCTTACGTGGCATTAAAAAAAAAAATTAAAAAGGTAAATCTAACTGTGGTGTTTGCATTTACTTCAGCTACCCAGACTTGCGACCACTACTACAGGCAGAACAGAACCTGACTGGATTTTCTTCACCCAGTTCAAGAATCCTTCAACATCCAACACTTCACAGTTTTAGAAGCACTATATGCCTATTATAAAACCCTAAGACACAAATGAACAAATCAAACTATTCTGCAGTTATTGTTTCATTCTCCGGAAAAGCAATGAACATATCACCCACGTAGAAGGAAATTACAAATACAGAAAGACTAATAAAATATCTCATCAACTAAGCTCATGTCCTTGAAATGCAAGCAATAAAGTTCTTTACCATGACTCAATTGGAGGAATAACATTTATAGCATGACATAGTCCAGAGCCATCAGGGATGCTTTATTTAGTGCTGAGAAGGAAGAAATACAGTGTTTATTCTTTAAACAGATAAACATTTGGCAACATAAAGGGGAAGAAAGCAAGCCAGAGTGGAAGATTTAAAGAAGAAGGGGGGAAAAGGTGTCACAAACTAATAAACCCTTCAAATGGTAGGAGGCTGAGAAGCAACGCATCTGTTTCACCATTTTTCTGTATGTAATACTTTCACAGAAATCCGAACGAAAAGATGCAACAGCTTAGATTTCATTTCAGCAAATGCATTCAAGCCACTAATGTAGGTCACAGACATCGGGCACCCCAGGCCAGCCGCCGGCTGCTTGCCGAACGGAGCAAACGGAGGCTGGTGCTCAGTTCTGCGGCGCATTAGAGAGCCAGTTTCACACTCAGATTGTGCATCGCCAACTCCTGAAGAACAAACCAAGCTCTCCTGTTTCTAGCCTGGGTAGCTGGGCAGTTAGTTTCAAGGGAGACCTGATAAAAGTGAGATTTCTTCTCATAGCCTTCAGCTGGAGGGTTCAGGAGTAGATAACCTAATCTTAAACAGCTTATCTAACAGTTGATTTTGCCATCTACATTTTAATGATTTTTAAATCCTGTTAATCTCTGGGACTTAAACTGATAGAACTCATTGCCAAAGGAGACTATATATTATACAAAAGCTATTTGTTTTAACTGGTTTTAAATATCTGTATTTTAGTCTCATCACTAGTTTAGAGGATAAGTAAATTCTAAGAATAATAAGATTCAAAAATCCAGTATCATGCAAAATTTATTGGCACAGGAAAAAATCCCGAGTATTACAATAGACTCTGTCCAGAGAAATAGTAAAGTGTTCACATTTGCAACCCCCTGCTCTCCTCTGGCACACTGGATCTCAATTTCCTTTCCAAGAAAGTTAAGTTGCAGAGCCGACAGACTGTGTCTGCCTGGGTCTTATCCTGATTTACCCTTTTTAGGCCATTCATTATTTCTGCAAAATGGCAAATGCAAATATACAAGTGAAGTCTAATCCATCTACTCCTCAAACACCAATTTTAATGCAACAGAAGTTCTAATTGAATTAGTGACTGCCTTCTAAGTAGCCTAATGGGCGCAAGTCAGAAATAATTCATACCTGTGCTAAATCAAATGGAGCTTCTGGCTTGATATTAATGTATTTTCCAGGGAAACAAGGTTTATTTGGTTTGTGATTTCTAACATAGAGTAGGTACTTTGTTGTCCATTTTTGACACAATGGTGGAGCTTTTACAAACTTCCCTTTACTTTCAAAGGTTCCCCTCTCACCTGGCTTGTCTGGCAAGGTTTTCTCTTTCACTCTTGTTGAATTATCAGCCAAACTACAGAAGCATTTTTCCAAAACAAAGCTCTACTAAGTTAGCATCTCTAGCAAAACTATTTTGTGCTTATATCATCTTTCCTTGAAGATCTCTGTATAAATTTTAGACTGAGACAATTACTGTCCATACATTTACTGGGATTCAAGAACACAGTGAAGAACGGGACCTGGGAATCCTCACTCACTGTCACAATTATGCATTTTTAGAGAAACAGTCTGTCCGTTCACTCAAATGCATATGTGATATATAGAAAACCAGGACATATATATTTAATAATGAGATTGTCTAAGAGAGAAAAGATTTTTTTTTTTTTTTAAATACATGGAAGTGATAACAGATTTGATTAGTAAGGGATGCTGGAGATAACAGGTTCTTGGCTACTGGATGGGTCAACATACCACAGGAGTATGCATGCTTATTTTTCCACCATACCCAATGAAAGGGTCACAGGCAAGAGATTTATACACATATTCTCCCAGAGATCCTCTGTTAATCATGATTATCAATTCATGAGTTCACGATAAGCCTCTTTTTGTTCAACCTGATTTTTCATCCTCCTTGTTTAGAAGGTGAATTAAAGCATCATTACTTGCATTATGCCACTTGTGACAGTATGAGCTGATTAGCTTGTAAAGCACTGATTAGTTTGGGGCTATCTTAGTAGAAAACTATGAATTATAATAGAATATGCAGATAAACTTGGAGAGGTACTTATGACATGAACCAAATGAATTTCATATATAAAAATACATATAATTCAGAAATTATAATATTTCATAATTGCAATCTATTATAGATGGAAAAGATGACACTGTATGAATGATTATGCTAGTCTCATATCCAAACACCTCGCATAATTTCATAACCAGTATATCTTTCTATTTTCTGGTACAGCAACTTTGTGTCACAAAGGGTCCCTCCCTCCTCCTGCATGCTCCCGCTCCTAGCGATGGGCTCACTACATACCTGGCTGATGGGAGAACACCGTAACGTTTGTATACATTTTGGCAGAACTGCTTACCAGTGGGTTACTTTATGGCCCACACATCCTGCATGTCAACAAGGATCAAACTCAAACCAGAAAATTTTGCATTTCATAGCTGACTGCTCTGCTCACTGAACCACTGGTGCTCTCAGGCCAGGGCACAATGGGTGGGCTAACCATAGCTCAGTGGGATATTTTCTGCAAGTCCTATTGGGTAATGAGATTTTTGGAACAGAAAACAGAGTCACAGCAAATGTTTTTAGTGCCTTTTCAGCAAGGTTTTTACTGTATTGCAGTATTTTAATTTGCATTTGTGGAACGTTGATTTTGCCTCTGCTGCAACATGGCATGTAATGTGCAGGTGGAAAAGGAGCATCAACTTATTTCAGCCCAACACCATGAAGTCACTTGAGATTACTTTTAACTGATTAATTAAAAATCAGTAGTTCAAAATATTCCTTGGGCAAGAGAGACTAAAAACCCCAGTGAAATTTCTCTGTGAACAACTGCAAGGAAGGAATCAGCTTTGGAAGAGGTCATAGGACATCTTCACCTGGCTGAGGTCTATTGTTGGAAGGTCCAATATTGCTGCCACTCCACTACAGTGAAGAGTGCAGAATCTCATTCAAAAGGATTCAGAGCTGCTTATACAGACAAAGCTTCTTCCTTTGATAACAGAATCAGAAGCACTTTTCTTTGAATGCCGAACAAACTATCCATTGCTCACTGTTTCCCAAATTCCCACCTCGCTCTTGCTTCAAATATCAGACTCAGGCTCACAGGCTGCAATTTATAGTAGTATAAGACACTTGCTATTTCTTGTAGAATTACATATTACTTCACATGAATGCAAAATAACTTTACACCGTGACTACTGTTGGTAGAATAAGAATACACAATGCCTGAATGACTTGCTGCTCCACGATTCCCACAGCACAGATTGAAGCTATTCACAGTGTAATGCCAGGGCACTAAAACTACTGAGAGGGAGGGGGTCACAGAACGCGCACACAAGCAGGGTCTCTTCAATTAGCAAAATGTATTTTCTTATTATACTTCAAATGAGTAAAAGCTTGTGTCACACCAGAGTCCAAATGGCTATGTAAAACATCATCAAACTGCAGAGCTCTGATGCTATTGGCCAGATCAGACACCAAAATTGATGGATTTCATTAGTATGGAAAAACACATAGGAAAGCATATGACCTCTCTATGGCATAAAGATGAGTAGTGCAGGATCCCTACCTAGGCAAGGGAGATGCCAGGAAATGTACCACCAACCTGCAGCTTACAAATGGAGGCCAGCGCAGGGATGGACTGCTGATAAACACCATTGCTCTCTGTGTTGTACACGTTCTGGACAATCCACCTGTTTCCATGGACTGAATCCTATGCGGATTCTGTATTCCTGTCACCTCTTTTGTACAAGCCTCAAGTCTGAGCAAGTGTTAACGTTAAGCAGTTGTCCGACGATGTGAGGAGAATGAACTAAACTGAACTTAAGGAGTTACACTAAGAGGGCCCAGCTCTGCTCTTGTTTTCTTGGAAGTTAATCACTCATTTTTCTGCATGGCCTGGCAGATTAGTATGCTGAGTATGTAGAAATCCGACTAATACGAGTAGAAGAATTCAATTCTCAGCACCTTCCTTCACAGAGTTGCCCAAATATGAATATCATAATCCATTGCTAAGTATCCATTTTAAAAAACAATGATCTATTTTTTCCAGTTAAACTGAAGTTAATTTTACAGGATGTGATCCAACAGGTTATTTTTTTCCATGAGTCTACTCCCCTTAATAAATTGATTTACGTGCTTTTGCTGTATTAGGAGAGGAGAATACAATATCCTCTGAGAGAGTGTGACAGCTTGTGCAGAAGAATGCAGATGCACTGACTGTTTTGGAAGGGGGTAGATGTGCAGCAGCTGAACAATTGACTGTCCTCCAGCAAAACCGCCACAAAGGTCACAGGCACATGCATCCAAACCAGCATCAGACCAATGCTTGCGCTTCTATTTTAAGATAGGTTCCTCGTAGTTGCTAAACTCTCAGTAATCCACATTGGTTTATGTAGCAGATTACTATGTATCTAGTGACTATGTACACACATATGGTGAAACCTTGGTTACGCTACTACTAAATCAGTCTTTTAACTGGGCCTAAGATTAGATTACAAACTGCAGTTGAAAAATGTGTCATGAGATGGCTGGTTTACATTTACAGAAATCGGATTTGTTTTAACAGCCCTTTCCAACTATAGCTAATGACGTGGAATAAGAACGTTACACTTCTGAAGTGTTCTTCATCCACTGTTTATTCTTTCTCGCTAACATTTGTGGATTTCTTCTCTAAATTTGACAGCAGATAAATGATCTTTAAAATTGCCTTACTTTCTAAGCATGTGAATTGCACTTTTCCTATGGAAAATGTTCACTAATTTCAAATGATGATGTAGCACTATGCATACAAAAATCAATGCGTAACCTGAGGTTCTTCCTTCCCCCTCATGAGCAGAGCAATAAAGTCAGTTTTCAGCTTTATTGGAAAAATCTACTACTCCATTAGAAAGTCAGTAAGAAAAGTAACATGTTGATCACCTATAAATTTAAGTTAGTTACTTTGGGCCTGATACAAACCATGCTACTGAATTCAGTGGACTTTGGATGACACCATAAGCTTTGTTTATATTTCTACTGACTTGAAGTTATTCTTTATTTCACACAAAATCTTTTGCATTTTTAATGTTATTAAGTGCATTGCATACAGAAACTAAAGGATTGATTTTGTATCATATTACATAGAGTTGTGAAGGAGATTTTATAGAGTAATGCAATCGCGTGATAACTAGTTGGGTATAATAAGTCAGCCTCCCTCTGTCAGCACAATGACTCCTGTTTCAAAGCAGAAATTCCTTCTATATTCTTATAAGCTCAAATGGATTCCTGCTAAATGCCTGCCTTTTTTACTTCCCTAAATGGACACACATTTTTCTTGCTACACTCACTGTCATAATATTCACAGCAGAGTGAGGAAAGTGTTTTACATGTGTGTTTTTTTTAAAAAGTATTTGGTTTGAAATCCTCCTTGAAATCCCTTAAAAACAGCAAAGGAACACTTCTCGCAAGCACAGCATCCAGAGGAGAAGAAAAGTCTTGGGGTCAGAGAAAGAATGGTTTGGGTTTGATGGGCCTAATTTTTCAATGAATTGCCTCACCGCCAGAGAGACAGCCAAGAGCTCTGAAGGAGCCTCAACCTATTTTACTTAATAACAAGGAATTCTGTGTGATGGACAACTTAAAATAAACACACCAGAGGAAAGCACAGTGCACAAATCGGAAGGAGAACAAAAAAATAACCAAGTATCTTCCAGAGTCCTATAGCACAGACCTGCAGCAGCAGCCATGGTAGAGGATATTCGCCTTGGAATTCAATACTTTGGGCCTTGGTATGTAAAAGGGCCCTTTGTCCTTCAGCAAGTTTTGAGGGTTATCTGAAGGACACATTCTTCTCTGCTATTTTTAAGAGTCCTGTGATAGTTACACAGCCTGTTCTCAGGTCTTCAGAATAAGCAAAGATAGTCTTAGCTCAGTCTGTTCACAGCTACCCCACAGAGGACAGACAGTGCATATCACCTAGCAATCTTCTTTGCGTGTTTTTCCGGTCCAACAATGAACTCCTCTGCACTTATCATTAAATTACACTGTCAGTCAAAGCCAGTGTTCTTAAACCTTATCAGTTACTCCAACTGGATTTTAACTGATCATCCTCTATCCGTATGTGTCATTTCACTATCAACAGCATAATCCTTCAATCCAGAGGAAGATGAGTACTCCGAGGACATCAACATGTTAATTTCTCTTCAGTGTACTTCATCAACGAGCTAGTTTGCCTGTCTACCACATAACGCTTGGTGAGGGAAACAGTCACAGATGCAGCCCCATAGCTTCAAACCACACACTAAGCCACCTAAGTAAATACAGATATGATAAGATAAACACTTAGCAGGAAATGTATGTTACTGCCAGGGTACGTGGTCCTAGTGAAATGCATTCTCAACTGTGTATGGATAATTTTTTGCATACTTCTATGGTCATTGATATGCTATATATACACACTTGCAACAACATCCACGTACTTAGCATATGTCACCACACATATACCTTCTCTAAGCCTTGGAAAAACAGAAATAGAAAATTAATGACTGACCTGCACTAGGTTTCCTATTTGCTCCTGTAAGGCCCTCATGCCTTATTCTTAAAGATGAAATCATTGATAGGAAAACAAGGAGAGTTCACATGACAATAATATGATATAAGCAGCAAGGTCTGCATGTGCAGACCATTTGTGAATTACCAGGAGAGGAACCAGACATTTCAGAAGCTTTCACAAAAACCACGCGGATCCTGGGGTTGCATGGTTTGCGTCCCTGGAGCATTACATAATACAAACCACGGTTGGGATGCAAGTCAGGCTCTAATAAATCAACACCAAATTTTTGTTGAATGTAGGCAAAGATCACGATGGGTTATTTTCTTCCCATGTTACTTCCCATGGTTAGTCCATGTTACTCTTTTACAACGTTTCGTGGCTTATTTTCCTCCACATCTCTGCACAGTGTGTCTTATCCGTAATCGGATGTTTTTCTGCACGGTCCCTCTCATGTCCTGAAATTTAAACTAAAAGCTGCAGCAATCACTCTAGAAAATTTTTACAGAAAAGTAGCTTCTGCCAGGTCCCTGGAACCACACTAGTCAAATTACTTGACAGTCCTGGAGAGCTGGATAGCTGGAAATGTTATGTGCTCCTCAGCCTTTGGAACAGAGCTGTCATAACTGGACCTCAGAAATCACTTACCAGTGTGATTCACTCTAATTTGAAAGCCATGCCTCCTCTGGCAGGAAGGTACAAAGCCCATTCAGCTAAGCACTGAAGTTATCTTAAGGCACTAAAGACTTCTTAACAAGATGACCATCAAGAATCTCTGACCTACTTTCTTCAAAAATCACCAACTAAGCAGGATTTTACAAAGCCATTCCTGCCCTGTTCAGAAACACTGGTGCTAGATATGCCTCAGTTACACTGTACCAAGGGATCTCTTGTCAGTATAACAGCCTTTCCAAATGTTTACAACAGGGTTTCAGTTTTATCAGCTAGTCATGTCCTGACCGGGCAGAAACTTCAAACAAAGTTACCCATTTATTTGCTTTACAGTACCCACAATACTTAGTAAAAGATTTTAAAAAAAGAAAAAAAAAAAAACCCTCAGCTTTTTTTCCTTCTTTTTTCTTGTACACTCAACTTTTGAAGCTACGTGTGCTGGTCTGTTTTCAGTTATTTTTTGAAAAAAAGCATTGTACGCAGTACAATATCAGACCAGTTATGGTTTATATATGTGAACATATGTGACTACATTCTTTCTCTTTAAGTAAACAGTGAGCAGCAGTATAGTCCGTGACCTTTTGGAAAAATGTCACAATTGGAAAAAATTAGTTAGTAGATGGCTTTATGCAACTGTGGCTACAATTCATTGTGTCAAAGATGGATAATAAAGAAAAGAGCACAGCAGTCTATAAGACCCTGCTGATGCAAACACACGAGAATTATCACACATACATATACACTCCTAAAATAATGTCAGAGCCTAGCTTCTGGGAGTGAAGAAGTAAATTCAAATTAAAGCTGAATCCCTGGACAAAGTCCATCTCTGATGTAACTCACTGGAGGCCTCTGAACCCATCATTGCCAACTCAGCAGAGCAGTCTGACAGCACAGAAGGAAGATGCCGTTCTGCAGGCAGGTGCAGAGGGTGCTAGGCAATGGCAGCCCTGCCTACGGCTGAGACAACTCCAGCACTGAAATGAAGATGGGCTTTTGAGTACCTCTATTTTGAAAAATATGTAACTATCTTCAGTCTCTGCAAGATATTAGAGCACTGAATGAGCAGACTAAGCAATAGCTTCAGAGAGTGGC
This sequence comes from Egretta garzetta, assembly GCF_000687185.1. Lineage (NCBI taxonomy): Eukaryota > Metazoa > Chordata > Aves > Pelecaniformes > Ardeidae > Egretta > Egretta garzetta. Next base: position 1,194,613 of record NW_009260410.1, read on the forward strand.
TTGCAGCCTGAAATCCAAATTTCTTTTTTGCAACAAGATTTACATCAGAAGGTGAGCTCTTTTCTTGGTTAAGTCTTTGACAAGTCTTCTGCTGTCTTGCCTGGAGTTACAATTTCACCCATCAAGACGAAAGAAGATATTTATCAAATGTTAATTCCACCATTTTGTCTTAACGCACACCAAAAGAAAGGAGCATTATGAGGTGCTTTATTATTTTTTCATTAAGAGGCATCAGGAAGGTTATGTATCTTCTAGCATACCACTTGCTCTCTATGTACCCCACAGCAATGTCAAACGCACAGTAGTACTTGTAATAGAGAGGTTATCTGGGCGTATATTCAGTAACACTTCTATATCTAGGAGATTTTTGTAACACCTTTTATCCGGGAGAGAACTAAGATGTCAAAAAGCATAGGAATGACAGGTTAAGCTTGAGGACAGTTTAACTAGCACGGGAAGGCTAAACAGAGTTATCTGAATCCCCGACGATGGCCAAAGTATTCACCATTGTAGAACTTTCCAGATGACTGAAGTTTACCTTTGATCAGATAATACGTGTAAGAAAATCAAGCTGCCACTGCTAAATAGGAATAGGTAAGGAATGGCAGATGTTACACAGCGAAACGCTGCAAGAGACCCTGTCATCTTAACTGCCAGTAAAAAAAAAATCACAAGAAGAAAACATGAGAGCGCTAAGTGATTTGCCTTCAGTTAGGCATCAAATGACAGATATGGGGATACGACCTATGTCTCTGGCCTCCTAGAATATTGTCCCCTCCGGACCACCTTTCTGTTTTCTCGAAGTAGGCTGTTGAACTCCGCCCCTGCCCCCATATATTTCTAAAATGGAACAAAACCAGAGAGTCAACAAGGAAAATTCTCAAGACTCCTGAAGTGAAGAAGGATGCTAAGTCCTTTCCAAGGGTCCAGTTGCCTACACAAGGACGCTGCACATAAATTTTCAATTTTCCTTTGAAACTACAGAGATGTAAGCTTGTGTGCCCGCCTGTCCTGTCCCATCCCACCTCCCCCCTCCTCAGCACACGAAGTATATGCCCTTTTAGGGAAGAAGCACATTGCAAATCCACCCTTCAGCTTGTATTGCTCATTTCCCTGCACAGAAAAATTAGGAGATTTAAATTAAGCTGACATTCACAAAAAAAAAACCCAACCTGTTGGAAATTTAACCAGGATGCATAAGTAAGCCAGGTAATACCACATCCAAAGGTTCTCATATTTTACTGGTGATAAAAGTAACACCCCCACCCCCACCATGGAAAGTCAAACGGTCGGAGACAGTTTTCATCCAGCTGACACTCTCATTCCAAGGAAAATGCTTTGATAGGGAAAACAGCTGCTGACGTGGGTTTCTGCAGTGTTCATTGGACCAAGAACAGCGTCAACAGCTATGAGTGAAAAGAGCTATCTTGGAAGCAGAATTATACAGCTCTTCCTTTTCCCTGCATGCTTTCCTTGCAAAGGTGGAGAATCAGCAGAGAAAGCCACAGTTCTGGCAATTGCACTGCAGACACCAGCTCGCCGGACG